>NC_084803.1:18989427-19295427 GCF_963583255.1 Pyrus communis | reverse complement strand
TTCATTGTTGTTCTACATCTAGGTCACGGTTGGATCAGATCTTATGAAACTAGGATGAGGTTTGGAAATTTGGAATCGAGCAGAAAGAGTGAGAAGTTGGGAGAGAGGAAGGAGGGGAGTCATGTCTTTTCGTCCTTGTATTTGATGGGTTTCATGGTATGAACATATCTACACCATTTAAAAATGGGCATAATGGGCATGGACAATAAACAACCCAAGCCATTAGACTCATTTATTATGAGTCCTCTGAAAGTGCTTAATTGTTTTAAAAGCACTCTCATATAAATCCTAAAAATGTAAGTCTTAAATAGATCTCAAACTCGATCCTCAACTCCCAAGCTGATAAAAAGAAAACCTCAAAGGGCAAACCAAAAGCCTAAATGAGGTGATGGCGAGGTGAAGAAAAACATTGGGTAGGAGGTGAATTTGTTGAGTGTGGGCTTGCTTCTAATGGTCTTGGAATAAGTTTTGGGCTAACCATTTAGGCCCGACTCATTTGCAACTAGTTTTATTTATACTGGGCCTTGGGATCCCTATTGCATGAAAAAGACAACAGAAACATGCTTTTAATGGAAGATAATTTTTATATGAGATTGTTCATGCATAAAATGCTTTTGGTAATTAGAAGATCACGAATATTTTCTCGTATCACTTTGATTTTTACAGAAGTATATACAGAACTCAGAATTGATGCAAATAACCTAGCAAACGAACGGAGAAACCAAGACTGCTACAATTATACAACTTCTGACAAACAATAAGATAATCTAAATTACAGAGATTAATGGAATTCGAACTTAGGTTCATTGGGAGGAATACATTGTTATTGCTATATCAACTTAGGTAAGCTTAGGTCGATGAGTTTAGACTTCTTTGTCTCCTATTTCACGTATGAATTGTTTTACGTTATGAATTTGATTTCCTTTTTTTGGTTTGATATATATGTCTATATACACACAAGAATAATTTACCGTTTCATGCTTATCAGCACCATGACTTTATAAAGATGAGAAAGGTACAGTACATTTAGACTCCATTATGGCTACAAATTCTCGGCAGAAATGTGGTCCATTCTCTTATTGTTTTTATTATTACGGTTTGCCTCTCTACCCCCTCTATGCAAATGCAAACATAGCAGAAACTCGAAGAACCAACAAATAACACATGCATGCTCTAGACTGGTCCCAACTTAGATTATTAATACATTGATTGAAAGTGCAAGGATGACAAAACTTCTGTTGATGTGCTGATATATCGTCATGTGTTGTTACGAATTTGGAAAAATAAACATGAATAATACAAATATGTTTGTATACTAGGCGGGCTAGGCTCAGTTTAGATATTAAAAACTTTAAATTTGTAGATTAAATATGTCCAAACTGGTTTAATTCGGTTTAGAGAGACCGTGACCATATTTTTGGTCAAAACCTGAACCACATCGACCATTATGCCCAGTTCGGTCTAGTGAACGAGAATTGGAGATCAGCTGCGAGTAAAATTCCGCCACCAATGATTGAGACGTTTAGTCGGTTCTCCTCCCTCTTTCCGAAGAACAACATATATGACATATGTAGTCGACTCTCCTCCCTTATTTCGAAGAACAACTTATATGATATATGTATACCACCATTGTGATTTTCCATGCTAATAATATAACGTCATTTGAATGAAAACTTACAAATATTTTTGTTGCACAGTATGCTACGATAACAGTGTATGGAAATCCTTGCATGCAATTGCAAGCTATTACAGGCTAATTAAGTCAAGGTAAGTGGAAGGACACTGAACTAGTTACTCTAGGCTTTGGCTGTACCTATCAATAATTAATCCCTGCAAGGTTAGGGTTTAAATCATGACCTCAAGTTTTAGACGATGTTTCCACCACCACAACCCTTAAATACGCAATGCAGGGTTGACTCTGCCAATTCACCAAAACTGCATAAAAAAGACAAATGTGGAAAGTTGTACTTGTTTGTAAAGTTGAATTTTTGAGAGGGCTTTTGTATGCACCATCGCTAAGATTCCTCTCTCTCTCTCTCTCACTGACTAATTTTCAACAAATACGGAATTCAATCTCTTCTGTTGCTTTCAGTTTTCATCAACAAGTATGAAAAAGGTTTCTTGAGCAATAATGTTAATGTGATAAGTTAAGGCAAGACAATCTGAAAGGAAGCACTTCTACAATTGCTTTTGGCTTGTGCGTTTGAGGTGCAAGTTTTATACTTTTTTTATGTGTATAGGCTGAGAATATCACACAGACAGAGAGAGTGATAGCTTCTTTAGCTTGTACAGAAAAATTGGGACCACTTTCTCAGCAATTTTTATTATTTCTGCTCAAGATTCTTTGCAGTTGATAACAATGGATTTGATTTATACCACTCCAAATTGTTCAATTAATTTCTATTTCTCAATGTCCGATCTTTTTCTTTAACACTATTTTTATAGCAAATCAATTGTTGTAATGATTCAAGATTAAATGATAGTAGTTATCGATATGATGGATAGTAACAGTTTGGAACGACATAGCGTAATGAGTATATTTGCTACAATAATAACGCTATTTAAAAATATTGTTATAATAAGATAATTATTCGAGATTATCTACCAGAGAAAAAAAAAAAAAAAAAAAAAAAAAAAAGACACCTTTCTAACTCCAAAGGGTATTCTATTATTAAGCAATGAGATTTTCTACTAATGTATATAATACATAAAAGTATAATAGAAATATCAGTTCAATTCGATTATCTAATATGGTAGAAATATTGAATGGTTTACGAACCGTGGCATGCAAAATTACCTTTTAACTTTTCCCCGGCTTCACTGTGCTGATTTTTTGAGTCAGGCATCTCGATCTTCTGACTAGCATGCCTTTTACGTCGACGTCAAATTTAATAATCTTAATTAGTTACCATGTCTATGGAAACTGAAAAGGAATTGCAGAGTATAAAGTTTATTACTATTACTTCGCAAGGAAGACATTTAATAGTTTACCAGTGACAAAAGAGAAAAAGAAGCAGAAAAATGGTGAGTTGTTTTCTAGGGTAGCAAGGCAATCGGCATCACCGTCAGCTTCTAATCCAACTTGGAAAGTGTGCCAAGAAAAGCAGTGAGAGGAGAGACAGACTACTAAACAGCACTGCACACCAGGATAATATAATCTCCAGGAATCATGATCAAACCACCGACTGCTACTCCACCCACCGGAATACTCCACCGCCGGTGACTTCTCCCGGTGACAATCACACTCTTGATTCGTTACGATATTAAAACTGCTATAGCTAAATTCTATGAGCAGAAAGATTATTAAGTGCTACCAATTGTATACAATAATGTGTTTAACTTTAACTTGTGATATTAAAATTGTTATAGCTAATTTTTTTGAGAATTTTTTGTATTATGAGTTGTATTATTGTATACAATAATGTATCTATTTCTTATCACGTGACAATATACATATAATAACTCATTTTTTTGTTATACATGAATCATAATTTAATACATATGCGTAAACTTTTCTTATGTACTTATAATCCATCAATTATATTGAACGTTTAAAATGAACAACTGGTTATACTAAGAAGCGAAATATATTATACTGAAACTGTTGAACTCTAAGAAGATGGATTATTCTATGTGTTATCTGACACAGTTCATGTGACTGTGGGTACCTAATTGATCTTTTTGTTTTCCATAAAGTGAAAATTTTAAGGCAAGGCAAAGACCTTTGAGTCAAAGAAATCATATAACAGTTCTATGTTCATGCACCTTCTTCAACTGTCCCATTGAAACAAGTCCATCAACTTAGTGGACAATAATTTCAAAGTTCCAAAACTCTACCCTTAATCTAATGAGAAAACTACTCTGTGGATCTTTGACCATTTGTTTTGATTCAGAACTCGGATGATTCAATGGTAGAGATATCCCTACACAATGGTGAGCAACTGTGTGAAACGGGTTGCTTTCACATGATGTATAAATTCAATAATGCAATATCATGTGAAAAGAAACTTAAATACTACATTATATTATTGAATTAAAATGACACAGTAAACTCGCTTCATGTAAGTTGTTGTCCAAGATGATGGGCAGTCTCGGATACGTTAATGCATTCATAAATGATTTTTTAGATTTTTCTACAGGTTTCCATAGATGTATAAAATAATGGTCACTCAGAACTTGCTATATAAAGTCCTTCCCACTTACAAGTGAAGCCTGCTGGATTCTGTAAATTGGAGGTTTTCTCAGTATATAAATCAATTCTCACTTCCACTATTTTATTCACTTCCTTTCAACTTTTCGCCATCCTCCTTATCCCTGTCACTGCACCAATCCAACCCTAAACAAAGTTCTCTTCCCCCCCCCCCCCCCCCCCCCCCAACCCACCCACCCACTCATCACCTCCACCCCATACCTCTGCCTCCTTTGTTTCTCACATTATTTCCAGCCTGCTCTCTCTCTCTGTCTCTCTCTCTTTCGTCTGAGAAGCCATGGATGTTGACATGCTCAAATCATCATCATCAGCATGTGATCATCATCATCACATGGACATGATGACGATGATGATGCAAATGCAAAAACAGCAGCACTCTCCTGATCAGTTCTGCAGTGACTCTTACCCTAAAAACAACAACAATCCCACGTTTCCAGAGATAGATTTTAATTGGGTTTCAAATCCAAACCCAAATAATCATGAATCCATTTCTCCAGTACCAATTTTCCATAATCCAAATGCAGTTCCTCCACAACCCGCATTGCTAAATCCTGCATTACCCTCCTCTGTTTCCTTCATGGGAAACCCAATCCAAGAACCCTTAACTCCAAGACTAAGTAAGCCTTCTGGTATTAGTCCTACAGGACTATCAGTCCTACCCAGTACTTCATACGAGAAGAGAAACTCCATGGCTGCAATGAGGGAGATGATCTTCAGGATTGCAGCAATGCAGCCCATTCAGATAGACCCGGAGGCGGTGAAGCCGCCAAAAAGGAGGAACGTGAAGATTTCGAAAGACCCACAGAGTGTGGCTGCGAGGCACCGGAGGGAGAGGATAAGCGAGAAAATCAGAATCCTGCAGAGACTTGTTCCTGGTGGGACTAAAATGGACACTGCTTCTATGTTGGACGAGGCCATACATTATGTGAAGTTTTTGAAGAAGCAAGTGCAGACTCTGGAGAGAGCTGGGGTTGATAGACCAGTCGGCCTTGGATTCCAAGGGAGTGGCAGTCAGTTGGGTAATGTGAATTACTCTGGTTTTTTAAGGCCTTCTCAGTTGGTGGGTTCTGTGCAGATGCTTAGATGATGGGAGACTTGTTGAAATTTGAAATATCATGTACTATTGAGTGATTGTTGTGTACGTTTGAGAGATTGTTTCCGAGGGGAATGTGAATTAGTTGTTGATTTGTAGTTGTTACTTGTTATTTTTTAAAGGAAAATTTGATGTCTGCATGCTTTTAGAGGTTGCATTAATCCATGCAGAACACTATTTACAAAACCAAATGTCCTAACAAGTTCAAGTGTAAATATATGTTAAAAGAAATGAAAAATAAAAATGGTGTTGCCCCAGCAGTCAATCCATAGCAAACAAGCATAAACTAATCATCTCAAACATCGTTTTTCAGCAGCAGAATCAACCAAAACGAAGCAGCATCTTCCCAAATATTTCTTCCTTGTCCCGAAACTCAAACAGACCAAGTGCATGAGCAAATGTATTGCCTTGCTTAAATTGAAATGAGACCTCCTCTATATCCATCTACGTACCCATTTTTATGTCACCAAGAAGATTACTAATGTTGCCAAAACATTATTCCGATCCCTGAGGAGAGAGATTACCTCTTGCGAACCAGATTCAATAATAACAAATAGTAACTCTTACAGTCAACTGCCAAAAGAAGAGTTGTTTATCCCATCCCATTCATTCTCATACCGATTCATGGCTTCTATGACTCTAGGTATGTAGTAAACATGCAAACATGCCATAAATTGAGAGAGATTATAAATTGCAAGATCTTGAAGATGAACTATATATATACTAAGAACAGTAAATAAAAGACCACTGATGGATGATGATTATAGTCTTTATTACTCTACTGATGATAGTGCTAATGTGGCAATGACTAATGAGATGCATGTTGAACAAGCTTTCTGTGTGTCTAAAGACTCCAAACCATGGTCAAACTCAAAAGGATATTATATCATACGCCCAAAAAGTTGACAAGTGAAGTCTGGATGGTGGGTTATCTCGCTATCCCCGTTCAAACCCGAACTTAGACAAAACCCTTGATCATCAACTGATGCTGAATTCAACCATTTTTGCTTCAACATTTTTGTTCGCCCATAAAAGTTTGACGAGTAGGTGGGCCGCGGCGCGGCGCCCCCCGGGGGGGGGGGGAGATGGGTGTGGAACAGCTAACAACCCGGTCTTTTTATGCTTTTAGCTGTCATATGTGTGAATAGCAATACCCTTATTTTATATTTTCATTAAGTAGAACGTAAGTTTTTGTGGTATACACTAGTATAAATATTTTAAATTGATGATTGGGTTCGTTCATTGCATGTTTCTAGGGTCCAGGAGTGTATTTGTAAAAATTATCAAAATCGGAGCTAAAATTGACTGTTAAATCGTGATTTTTTATTGTAACTGTCGAAAGATTTCTTTCCGTTACCTAATTTTAATTAAGGCTTTTGCGCAACAGAACCTTTATAGAAAGTCCACCCAAGAATATCCCGTAGGGTATTGGGCAATCCAATCCCCCAACCCCCAAAAAAATGCTCTAGCCCTACCTAATCAACTGGCCTCCAGGAAAGCCCGACACCACAGCCCAAGCCCAAATCGCCTGACCCACTGATTTTTTTTTTTTTTTGGGGGGTGGGGGACTTACGTCAGGCTGATGTTAGCCTGGCGTCAGCCACCATTTTTTATAAGCAGGCTGGAGTCATCCACCATTTTTTTAAGTAGGCGTGTGAATCACACATGGGAGAAGGCCCAGTAGCCTGACAGGAAAACATGATTGGCACTCATCGGGTAGGCGCACTTTCCCAACAACTAGGTGACATGGCGTAATTTGGACCATTGAAATTTTCAGATTAATGGTCTAGATTTTTAGGCTTAAAAAAGAAAAAAAATTCAATTTTTACCGTTGGCATACGTGTCAAAATCTAGGCTGTTGGATTACAATTTTTATTTTTTTTTTGTAATCCAACAACCCATATTAATTAAGTTAATAAACAATATTAAAAAATGCAAAAAAAGAAAGAACAAAAAAATATAATACTTAACCATGCTCTTCCAGCTTACACTATATTTCAATATTATCAAATACTTTCAGTTTGGTATGTTAAAAATCTTATCAAAATTCTTACATAATCATGACACCTGGTGCTACGGGATTTGTTAAAAATATACTTGAAAATCTATCCACAAAAATTGTACTTTCGGATAATGACATATGGTGTGACAAGATTGTTTTCTATCCGGAATTAAAAATAAAATTATCTTATTATTTTAAAAAAAATTAATAATATTAATACCAATAGCTTGGGCTATTCAGTTTAGGAGTGGAGATCCACTTGGGCAGTTATTGTTCACTAAATGCAGTTACTGTTCACTTTGGGGGATTGCTTTGCCTATAACCTAGGAGATTGTTTAGGAGTGGAGTTGCTCTTATGGGTCGTCAGGCAAAAGTTTACTCAGTATGCGCCATTTTTTTCTTTGTCACCAATGTTTGCCCCACGAATACATTCTTGCCTCCCAAATCATTTATTCGAGCAAAACCTTAAATATTGACCAGCTTTGCCCGACCATCTGAAAACTTCGTCGGATCAAGTTGATTTATGTGACGAAAAGCGGCTTATCAGCCCGAATTTTGTAGGGCAAGTAGTATTTTCTAATTATTGATCCATTCTTTCCACATTGTGATATTCATATCTTAACAAAATTGAGGTATAACATTGTATACCAATTTTTGCTTTAACATTATCTTAGTTAGCTTGGCATCCGCTTTGAACAAAGAAAATACGTGTGCCTCTTATATAGGTGCGTCTTCTTGTCCACTTAGTAATTGTGACTAATGTATTTTATACAAAGCTTTCAAAAAATTTATTAAATCCGTGATAGTTTGTCATTCATATGGAAAGAAAGTTGAGATTCCACCACAAAACTATTTGACAATATCAAATTACTTATAAGCACACACAAGGTTTCTTGTTTCTCTGATGTGAGATTAACACTCAATACTCCTCTCAAGTGTGAGAAATTTTCAATTCTAGTACGTGAACAACATAAATTTGGTAATGTGGAGCAGGTGTGTTCGTTGGACTTCACATGTGGGACGACTTGCTTTGATACGATAAAGAAAGTTGATGTTCCACAATCAAACCAATTAGCAATATGGGGAGTAAGCAATTCTTATAAGCATATGTAAGGTCTCTCATTTCCTCGATGTGGGATTCACTCTCAATACGCCCTCTCATGTGTAGTGAATTTTCAAGCCTAACATGTGGATAACACAAATCCGGTGACATGAAGCACATGTGACTTTTAGGCTTCAAATATGGAACAACATGCCCTAATACATAGCATATTAACTACATTGAGAAAAATCAGAAAAGAATTAAGAATTGAGAAACATTAAGGAACTACCGAGAGAGAACTGAAGAGAAAATAAGGAAAAATGAACGTGCCTTTATGTGTTGATTGAATGATTTTTAGTTATTACATTAATCCTTTAAAAATTAGAAGTCCTTTACCCCAATCATAATTATAGGGAATTTGGCCATGAATTATATTTGATTCTTACATAAACATTGTATGTCATTATGTGATGTGTTTGATTTAGTGCCATGAATTATATTTGATTCTTACATAAACATTGTATGTCATTATGTGATGTGTTTGATTTAGTGACATGTGAGATCATTTAGTGCATTGGGTTGTAAGTATAGTTAGAAGTCGTTAAGTAGTCTGTTAGTATTAATGCCTGGTTTGATACTGAGGTGATTCTGAAAAAAGCTGGTATAAAAAAAAGTTGGGAGCTGTTTTTGTGTTTGCTAAACATTCAACTTCAGCTTTTTTTCACAGTTTTGGGTGAAAAAAGCCAAAAACAAGAAGCTGCAAAACCCAGCTTTGAAAAACCGACTTTTTATCACATCTGTTTTACATAAAAAATTATCAAACACTATAATATTGCTTTTTTTTTTTTTTTTATTCAAAAGCACTTTTACAAAAAAGTTTACCAAACACTCTGCTATTTTATTTTACAGCTGCTTATTCTCACAACACAGCAGAATCAGTTTTTTTTCAAAGCACATCAATATCAAACCAGCCCAAATCAACTCTCTTTTGTATAAATAGCTTCTCTGTTTTATGTATAAATAGCTTATGAGCTATCTGTTGTAACTAAGAGTCATTCAATCAATACAGAAAGCACGTTCATTATTTTTATTTTCCTCTACAGTTCTTTCTCTAGTTCTTTAGTATTTCTCAATTCTTTATCTTTTTTTTTATTTTTTTTTATTTTTCTCAATGTAGTTAATAATATTTATCAAATAGTTGAATAGTTCATTACAAAAATATTGATTGTTTTACCAAGATTGTTGATCATTATTCTATACACATGGACATAACTAAACGATAGTCAATTTGATTGATTTTTACAAAGATAATCTTTAACCGATGATTAAAAAACAAATTATTTTGATTATGACGTTTAGGATCCATTAATTATGGGTTGGACGCAAGTATTTTCCTAGAGAAAACGCCATTTTGATAACAATTTCTTTATTGTTATCTAATAAGTCGATCCTTCGCATAGAAGCACCAGTGTTTGTCCTAGCATCATTTTTCGCCGTCGATTTGCATCTGAGAATGGCTGATTCAAACAAACTGAGTACAATGACCAGTCATCAGCTAACTCATCACTCTCGGTGGTTCTTTTGTTCCAAACATTGAGAGAAATCCAAAATTTGAATCTCCCATCCATGGTTAATAGAAGAAAACAACGGTTAAGTATTGGAATTAAGCTACGTGATTAGTTCGATTTCCTTCCATTGTAACCCGATGGCCAATCATTCAGTATAAACGCCCCCACCCCCATCCCTAAGATATATAAAATAAAAGGAACAAAAACAAAAAACCAGAAGAGAAAATTGATATCTAGCCTAGATCCTGCAGTAGAGGTGGGTGGTACTGGTAGGTTGCCTCCCATGGCAGGGTCGAATTATGGAAGTGTTCATGTCTCTACGATCATGCGTCACTAAAAGCCATTTATCTTATTTAGATAAAAACAAATAAACCACAGAAAAAGAAAAAAAAAAAAAAAAAAAAAAAAAAAGGTTGTCAAACCACATCTATATTATACCCAAGGTTCTAAAAGACGCTAGACACTAGTTGGGCGGCGAGCTGGGGCCTAGGCGGTTAGGTGGATTTAAGTAAATCTATTATATTTTGTGTAAATAAGTGTTTGTTTATACTTAAAATATATATAATTTCATCATAAACTACAAAATAGAATAACATTTGTATTATGAAGTATTGGAACATAATGAAAACATGAGGAACAAGCATATAGTGTGTGCTCATTTAAGTATTCAACAAGTCTTTTACAATTTAGTAAAAAAATTAAATGCAAATTGAAAGTTATATATTTTCTGTCTAAGTGAATCGCAACCTAAGTAGTTGCTTAGGTACGTTTGGACGGGCTAGGTGGGTGCCTAGGCGGTCTAGGTGGGCGCCTCCGCTGGTCTAGGCGCCCTTTCTTAATTTTCAAACGCCTAGGCATTAATCGGAGCGATGACCAGCCGCCTAACGCCGAGGCGGGGCCTAGACGGCGCTAGGCGGAGATTTTTAGAACAGTAATTATACCAGATAGACCCCATGTGAGATACCTTACTAAGCCTCCAACATCGGAAACAAGGTTAAGCCTCCAACATCGAAAACAAGGTTTCATTATTTGAGAGAGCAAAGTGCCAAGTCCCCTTTTTTCATAAATCCATGAAATGAATCGAACTTTCAATCCCCCGTAACAAGTGCATGCATTGTATTATTTTTCTGACACATGCATTCTTCTATCATAATGTCGATTTTCATATTCCCATCTACTACTTTTTGATCTTATTCTTGTATATTTGGATCGATATTTTTTCATCTTTCCACTCACATTCAGATCTCCTATTTCGATTCTATATCTAAATAACAGATTAAATCACGCATTAGCTCCCTTAGATATAATATGAATAGAGCATTTTCCGCATTAACCCTATTGTATGAGACCACGGTTATAGTCATCAGACTAACAAGTTCATTATTCTGTACGAGGGGTATAGATTTATCACAACTCATTGGATTGTATTTCCGTTAAGATGAATTCACACTAGAGATGCACCCTTGCAAGCAAATGATCTCTTGTTATATATAACTTGACATGTTATCTTACCAAATTGTCAATTTGAACTATTGATTAAATAGATTTTTGTTTCAAATGTTTTCATTGACGACATAATATACACGCACAATGTTGTCTTCAAATAAGATGAGGTTCCTAATATTTTTTAAATGGTTATTAAGCATTACGAGTGAAATTACCAAGTTTTATTGTGAAGCACAAATCGTATTAGTTTATTTTGTTAGTACAAAAGTTGTACTTGTGTTTATTTAATGAGCATTGCAACAAAGTAACTGTCGAATAGGTTTGGAGGTGCACTAAAGATGGGAAGCAGAAGCTACTATAAATGAAGATAAGGTGGTGTGACCATGTGAGCAACAATGGAATTTATATAGCAATATACTATAGATGAATGCAGACGATAAAATGGTTGGTTGGTTGGTTGGTTGGATTAGATTTTGGCAGGAGTCCAAGTAGCCAATTTAAAGGGGGCAGGTGGAGCACGCACATCTAATATCTTTGAACCAAATTCTCTCTTTCTTTTATGTTGGAAGATGACAATTCATTCCCATGTCCCATCTGCAAGGTGAGATGTATTTAGGATGGCATACAATGCATCTCATGCAAATCAAAGGGGAAAAAGAATAAACCATATATCTTGATAGAAATTTGATTGCAAGGTTGGTTCCAAGTCACAATTCAATTCATATGCTTGTAATATGTTTGTTAACTTAAAGTAAGTGCAAACTAATGGTCTTGTTAATACATATTATGCCCTTTTACTAACTAATTAAGGATTTGTGCGTGGTAGACTTCATAGTTTTTTTTTTTTTTTTTTTTTTTTTTTTTTTTTTTTTTCTCTTATCGTCAAACTTACACTCAGACTAGCATAGTTTGGATCCTCTACATGAAACTGGTACTGATGTGGTAGCGGCATGTCACTTTCCGATGCCTAAGTCATTTACTTACTTAAAGGAGCAATCAGTACCAAGCTTGCAAGAGAGGAGTTAAGTTACCTTGAAAGAAAAGGCAAAAATGAGCGGAGTTCTTTTCTCTCTATGTGTCTAGTCTAAGTGGAATTCTTTAGTGTGTACTGTTGTGACATCGTGCAAGTGGTCAGATTTTGGCTATCCAAATTCTGACATCCGACGTTGTCTGACCCATTTTGGGAGATAAAACGTTTGACGCATGCTCTTTGCTCGGTTAGTGCCCATTTTGTCATGAGACTTGGAAACGCGACCAAGTCGTGTTAATGTTTTGTGGACTCATGAGAGTTAGTTTTAAGGACCATGTGAGCCTTATGTTCTGCTCAGTTAGTTTTAAGGACAACTATGATGGTTCGCTCCAATGCTGGAGCTTTGTTTGATTCTTGGGTAAGTGCCTGAGTACAGTTATTTACCCAAATTGATAGTGTGGCGCCGGTCGCTTCCTTATTAGGCATGTGACATGTACATATGACCAATTTCATCATTTCTTGGCTTATCAACTTTACCATTTGCATGAGCCCTTAATTTTTTTTTTTCTTTTTCTCCCATAACTTATGGGCCATAAGCCTTGGGCTAGTTTCTATTGTTTTATTTTGCATCAGGTTTTTGAGTCCTCATTTCATCGAAATAAGTCTATAGAATTGTTATTTCCGCAATGTTATTAACTTATTAGGCAAACAATTCGTTATGGAAGTAAGATTACCAAGCTACTAGAAAAGAAGAACCTTTTAGTTGCTAAGATTACCAAGCTACTAGAAAAGAAGAACCTTTTAGTTGCTACCGGTTGTATGCAACTATATACATGTTTATTACCACGAGAGATACACTCATGGTTTTATACAACTCGTGAAAGAGAAATCAATCTTTGTAACGGAAAGGCCTAAATGACATTCTAAGCATATCAAAACTAGTAGCAGAGGATATAGTCACATTGACTAGTGCTGAAACGGGAAGGCAAACTGTTGGAAGAAACGGTCCTCGATTCTTAACTGCTTGAGGAGCACAAGGTTATTAAATATTTTTCTAAATGCCAAGTGGGGATTTTTTCTGGATGCGCAATAATAGGTAGGCATTCGCTGTAGGGAAATACTTCGGATGGGCTGAAGCCCACCTCAGTTGAGCCTGGACCCGTGTTTGGATCCTCGGCTCTTGTGGATCTCAACTCCTGTGATTGGACAGTAGTCTACCTAGGGACTTTAAGCTTTCCATCACGTTGCTCTGCACCTTTTCTTTTCTCGGATGGAGGAGATGGTTTGAGATTTGGAGAAAGTAAATACAAGTATTAAACTGAGAATTAGAGTTCTGTATTTGAAATTCTCCATAAGAATTCTGAACCAAAATCCTAATTATCCGATGAAATCATAACTTTACAAGCAACATCAAGATGCGAAGAAAATAAGAACAAAGTAGGAAGAAAACAGGATGTTATTTGGCCGTTAGTTTTGGTTTCAATATCATACCCCAAAATCATGGGAAAATAATGTAGTTAATTTGAGTCGAGATTTTAACCCCTTGTATTTACGGTTTCAGAATTTAGGAATTTATTCTCAGAACGTATAAATTATGAAGAAAGTTCATTCAAGTTAGCTGCATAATGGTTTCTTAATGGATATGTGATTTACGAATAACTTGTGTATAATTCCTATACATATTTTACAAATAACATCCTATTTATGTTTGAATCGTATAATTATATGTATAGGGAAAAAAAAAATATAGCCATCGAATTATAGTGTAGAAAACAATTACATTATCCTATTTATGATTGAAAATGGAGACATTCAAATAAAAAGAAATCAAACTTGGGCAGCAATGCATGAGTCCCAAGAACCCAATAACAAGCGCGCAGAGCATAACTCTCGAGCGCATACTTCAGTCACTGTGGTATGTCCACAATTCAGTTGGAGGGCTTATCTTGAGCTAAAACTACACAGCCAAGGGGTCAATACCAGACTTTCACATGAAAAAAATCTGAATTGAAGGGGTCAATTGAGCCCTATGACCCCACAATGAATCCGCCGGCGTTGAAACGTTGCATTTGCAATCAATGCAACTTAAAAAGAAGAGTAAAATTAATTAAATACCTTCATTGATCTCCTTAAGAGCAGTTCCACCGGGGAAAGGAGAGGAGAGGAGAGGCCAGCACCCAGCCAAAAAAATGGCCAGGCACCCAAGCTTTGCACTCCAGCCCAGTGGATAGGTTGGCACCCAGCCTGTGTTGGTCTCTAGGCCAGCCCAAAATCGACAGAGTTGTGGACCGGCCCGTATGATGCCATTTGCCAGGCGTGTGGCAATCACGCGTGACCCTGCGCGAGTAGCCGACACGAAATTAGATGGGGGCCCCACATGCGCAGGCGCACTCAGCCATTAGATGGGGAGGCCATGTGGCCCAGCCTGGGCTGTTGGATTTCCAACAGCTAGTTTTTCATTTCCAACGATCAAAAAAATTTGAATTTGAATTTTGATTTGGACTGTTCGATTATAGATCAACGGTCCACATTTGTCCCCGAGAAATTTAAAAAAATTTATTTATTTATTTATTCTTGTATAAGACAATTTTAAAATTTTTTAAATGGACCGGGTGCCAACGCATTTTGTAGGGGAGATCGTTTGTGCCAGCGCATTTTTTTAGGGGTGGAGATACATTTGGCCTATTACTGTTCATTGGTGTCTATCACTGTTCACTAAGTGGATAAATGCATTGGGTGCTGACGCATTTTTTTACAGGTGGAACTGCTCTAATGTCCTTTCATCTGCACTTAAAATCACCCGAAGTTCATATTATTATTATTATTTTTTTTTTTGCTAAATTGGATTAATGGCCTCCGTGGTGAGAGGGTAATCGAAAGATATCCCCGTGGTGAAAAAATTCGGATTTAAACCCTTGTGGTGAACTCTGTTAGGATTTAAGTCCAAAATTAACATCTTCCTGTTAACCCATTCATCCTTGATAACCGATTCAACCTTCGTCTCTGTTTTTACCAAATGGGTTTTGGTTTTCTGCAAATGTACAGAGGAAAAGGAAGCTCGGGCAAAAACCCAAATCAAGCCACCCAGTTAATTATTTTTTTACAATATTTTTGCAAATTCATCGAAAATATCAGATTTTTTCTTCTTCTGGGAACTTGGAATGTGTTGCGGACGGACACAACATCGGTGCTTCATGAAGCGATGGGATACATCAGATTTTTGCGGGAGCAGGTTTAGGTGCTGTGCTCGCCTTACCTTCAACGCCTAGAGCCTCCTTCATTACCTCCTTCATTACCTTTACCTATAATCCATGCTTCGATTCCATTCAAAGATCTTTTGTCCATTAATAAGTGAATTCCCTAAATATGCCCATTCAAAGATCCTTTCTTCAATCTCCATAGACGCATCCAACAAAAGAAACCCATTTCCCTGTAAATGAATACCACTACGTATTTTGAATTTTCATTGCCAATTTTCTCCTCCTATTGTTTGTAAATGTAATATTCATTTTCGTTTTGTTTTTTGCGAGCAGAAAATCACAATCCTTCTGTAATCTGACAACTGAAGAATCTTCTTTGAATGGGTTTTGAATGGGTTATGAAGGTTGAATGGGTTAATATACAGATGAGGAAGATGTTAATTTTGGGCTTAAATCCTAATGGAGTTCACCATGAGGGTTTAAATCCGATTTTTTTCACCACGGGGGCTATCTTCCGATTACCCTCTCACCACGAGGACCATTAATCCAATTTAGCCTTTTTTTTACAAGAACTTCCATTATATTAATAACTAATACAAGGCTCAGAAAGAGCCAGGTACATAACAACATATAAAGTAAAAGGTTCAAGCAAAATAAGAGCCGTAACACAAAATACAATGGAAGGTTCACATAAGTTTACGCCTGAAGGTTGAAAAAACAAACAACATAAAATCTTAATCTCATACAACATAAACCAGATTGTCGCCGCTGCCACATCCTCAGATGAAGCCAAACTTCGAACCGAGAAAGTAGACACTAGATCCATGTCTCCATCAAGAATCCTTGCAAATATATACAAACAAAGTATCTTATGGGTAGAAAGTGAGGCTAAAGGGTATGTAAAATAGTAATACCCTTACTATGGCGAAGGCCACATAATACTTGGCCTTGATGGGGATTTGGCATGCCCGTTGGGGAAGGAAAATGCAGGAGGGAAGTGGATTTGATATCCAATTTTTGATCGAAACCCGTCGATGCGAGCACCTGCTGAAATATCACGGCTAAAAAAGAGGGAGGAAGGAAAATTTAAGGATAGAAGGCGGTTAAAGTAGACGAAAATGCTGGATAAGGGGCATGAAGCCTATGATAGTTGACACTCAGCTCAAGAAAAATAGAGATTAAACTCAGGGGAGAATCGAGAATTAAAAAGGAAGGGAGAAAATTAGAAAAGGGGAAGGAAGATGAGGAGGGATGCAGGGAGGGGGAAGAAGCAGAGGAGATGAGAGGAGAGTAAAAGAGGGAAAGGGCAAAGGAGAGAGAAACTGAGATCTCAAGGGAACAAAGAAGAGAGAGAAAAAGAAGAAAGGAAAGGGTGGATGCCTCCGGCACCCAAGCCAAAGGCTAGGCCCACGGGGAAAGTTTCATGGGTTTGTGTTTCACATAGAGAATTTTAGAGAAAGAACATGGGAGACTTTTTAGAGAGAGAGAGAGTTGATGTTTATATCCCATATATATGTTTTTTTTGAATTATTATCTATACTAAGGAGAAAGGGTGGGCTTAGCCTCAGAATATATTATTAATAATGTGGTTCAAATTCACTTTTAGCGAGAATCGAACCTAAAATCTTTCGTTTACAAGTGAAGAATAATATCATTATATTGTATTATTAAGTGATATCATAAATTTGCATTTCGCTGACGTCGTGTTCTTCCCTCCAAACGATATTACTTGTTCCATTAATTTTCCAATCTCGTGCAACACAAAAAAAAAATTTATTAATCATATTTTTTCGGGTGTGAACAGGTTCATGTACGTATCTTTTTTTTATTTTGGCATGTCATCAAAAGCTAAGCAACTTTGCATATATATATATATATATATATTTTTTTTCTCAGTCCCCACTCTATTTCTCTCGCAACCATTAAAAAATTAGGTTCTTTGGTTGTAGTATAGTGGATTTTCTGATAAATTTGTACAACCTGGAGTTGTACTCGTGCTCCATGCAAGTGTTATAATATAAAAGAAGAGGTCTCACGCGTATGTTCACAAAGAGTCCATAATTTTGTTATGAGGGGTCAAATTACTCAAATGAATTCAGTCAACATCTCAACCTATACGTAATGTTTTTTACACATTGGCTTATAAGACTTTTCTTATTTTTTTGGTCAAGTGGATTATAGGACATGGACTTTCGAATTTGTGGAAATTTGCTATTTGCCCCACACGTTAAAGGATTACACAATAGATATATATATGAATTTTCTTGAAGAACGCGTCAAAGAAAGTCTAAGAAAAGACTGACTTAAAAGACTATTTGGTAATTACCAAGTTCTTTCACTTGTATTGTAGCAGCCACCGTTGCTGATCAAGAGTTTTGTGACCAAAACGTACGTGCTATATATGGTACTAAAAATGGAATTCAGATCACAGAAAATAGACATTGGAAACTCAACCACTAAGAAGTACTCCAAGATTCTCTCATGGCTTCTTGTAACAAGAGTTTCTCTTGCAAATACATGTTGTTGGATCCCAACGATGTGGGATTCTTTGATCTGATTCACATCTTGTTTTCCAGTAACTTGAAGAGGAGGAGGTTTGTCGACTCTTCTATGGATACCGAGGATGACCCTGACCGGAGGTGGCTCATATTTCTCTCCATTGTGGTGCAAAAGTTGCTTCAGTTTGTGGCAACGCCAATGGCAATGATTGGCAGGGGGATCGAGCTCTGCTTGAACCTTTTCTCAAATACTCAAAACTTGGTCGGGCTGCTCCAGAATTTGCTGCGAGGTATATTTAATTTGCATTCACGCAGTTATTTTTTATTTTTTAATTTTTTTACAATTTTTTAGATTTACTTAAATTAAGGGAAGTATTATTGGCACTCCAAAAATCTCATTTTACACTCATCACAAGTGTATTTTTCTTTCTAAATATAGAAAGTTTGGAATGGAGAATGAAAATTTTAGAGTGCTAATAACAATTTCCTAAATTAATTGGTAACTAATATCTTACCGGTACTCACAGTTGTTGCTCCTCTCAAAATTAATACTCATTCTTATTATCCATAAAATTTGGTCTTAGAAACAGTTTACTAAGGCTATGTTTGGACGTTTTCCAAGTCCGAGGGATTAATGGTAAATTATAAAGGATCATTGAATGTTACGTAGAGGGGATTAGAAAAGTCCTCTATGAGCATTACAAGGGCATGTGGGAAGGAATTGTAGATGACACCTCCCAAGCAAGGATTAGCAATCCCTCCATATGCCTATGTAAAGGTCATGGAGGGTTTTCCTTATCCTTTTTGTAATTGTATGTTATATATTGTGGTCTATTCCTTTATAAATTTGCATCAATCCCTTGAAATTTAGAAAGCCCTCAACCAAGCCTAGCCTAAAAGTTTACCTTGCAACATTCTTTTCTGGTTTTTTTTTTTTTTTTTTTTTTTTTTTTTTTTTTTGTTTGACCTTCCTTCTAGCATTCTTAAAATACTTTTCATGTACGTAAGCAACTTATTTTGCTTACCTTTAAATGATGTTCGTCACGAAGAATGGTAAGCGGTCATGGAAACATTTTTAAATGGAGGCAGCACTGCGGGTCCGCCGGCTTCATAAGCAACTTGTATTTCTAAAGTACGTTAACAATTTTAATTACGAAGTTATAATTGCTAGCCGGCATTTCTAAACCATGGTCCTCTCTCCTACGGGAGAGGGTTGATGCCTTTCACGTAATTATTAGCAGTGAGAAGCTATCTCGGCTCATTCTTTTCTGCATTGCTTGAAAAAAATTAGTATTTTATTTTCGTAAAGTATATATGAAATAAAAATGAGATTGGTAGTTAGCCTAACTTAATGGTGAGGATGAGTTAGGTGATGAGTATGAATAAGTTATGTTCAGAATTTGAGACTTACAATATAACAAAAAATAAAGAAAAAAATTGATAATTGCATTAACTGATGAGGTATCCCATTTTGTATATATTCGTCCCCCTTGGCAAATTTGGCATGACCGTGAACACATGTAGCTAGATTCATATATTGTAGTAATGATATATGAAATGCTTTTAAATTTCTCTATTTTTTTCGTTCTGTTAATTGTTATACGACTTGTTGATAGTTTATCTAATCTGTATGAATCATGAGGTCAATAAACAATACAGAAAATAATTAAGATTTGTGTTGGACTAAATGGAGTTAATTGAATATTATCCATATAGGTGAGTATATAATACCAAAGAAAGACTCAAGAACGTTCGTGTCGTTCATTGGAAATTTGGACAAGCGAGTAGAGCTCGACAAAAGCATCAAACATGGAGATGGTAGGTATAATGCAGCACTTAGTATGATGGCGTCTAAAATATCGTATGAGAACAAATTCTACATCGAAACTACAGTTCAAGATCACTGGAAGGTTTGATAACTTTTTAAATTTACATCTTTAATTAGCTCCGATGCTTCCAATAATTTAGTAATACTGTATTATTTGTAAAACTTATATTTGCATTTTCTTTTTTCCATATTATTTTGGCAGATGGAGTTCGTGGGCTCTTACGACTTCCGGAATGGTAAGAATAACTAAAACTACTCATATATATATATATATATATATATATTTTTTTTTTAATGCAATAATATTGAGGTGGAGTTTTAACTAAGTCACACAATAGGCTAATAACAATTTTGTATTAAATTCATAATTTGAATATTACTAGACATCAGTACTATAGTGAGCACACACATTAATATATGATAATCTTTTATAAACAAGAAGTCTCACAATGGTGCATATTTGTAAGACGTTTACTTTGAATGATGTAGTTGCAATAATATGTGTGATAACTTCCGTATTATCATATACTCAGACACACTGGCAATAAATTATACTTGTATGTATATGATCAACTATATAAAAACAAAACCTGAATGTTATTATATATTGTCTCGCAGATTATCAAGGAAAATCGACAACACAGGCATGTATTCTACGTGACAGAAGTACCGACCATGACATTATTGTTGTAGCCTTTAGAGGCACTGAACCCTTCGATGCAGATGCATGGTGCACTGACTTTGACATCTCCTGGTATAAACTTAAAGGGGTCGGAAAGATACATGGAGGTTTCATGAAAGCTCTAGGTTTACAGAGAGATGATGGTTGGCCGGAGCCAGAGAAAATCAAACAAGTGGATACGGACCCAGGCGGCTTAGCTTACTATGCCGTTAGGGACATGCTGAAAAAACTTTTGCTTGAAAATGACAAAGCAAAATTTATTGTAACTGGCCACAGTTTAGGTGGTGCGCTAGCAATTCTCTTTCCAGCAGTTTTAACATTTCACAAGGGAAATGATTCAGAACTCCTGTTGGAGAGGTTGGAGGGAGTTTATACATTTGGGCAACCTAGGGTTGGTGACAAGTTTTTCGGGAAGTACATGGAAAAGAAAATGAAAGAGCATAAGATTAATTATTTTAGGTTCGTTTATGGGAATGACTTGGTGCCGAGGCTGCCTTACGATGACAAGGCCCTAATGTTCAAGCACTTTGGGAAGTGCCTCTACTATAATAGGGAATATGAAGTGCAGGTAACCGCTTCTTCATGATTTCTTTTATCCTATTCAATAAACATGAAAACTGAAAAACAATTACCGAACTAGTTCTTATTTGTTTTAATTGTTAATTATATGTGCAGGTTCTTCCAGAAGAGCCAAATAAGAATTACTTCTCCCCAGAGAAAATAATACCGATGATGGCGAATGCTTTTGGTGAGCTGGTGAGAAGTTTCACCATTCCAGACAAGAGGGGACTGGACTACAAAGAAGGGCGCTTCTTCAAGATGATTAGGTTAATGGGTTTGGTAATGCCAGGAGCAGCAGCACATTGTCCGCAAGATTATGTAAACGCCACCAGATTGGGATCCTCGGATGTGTTTTTATAGCTCAAGTATTTCATATGAAATTAAGCAAAAGGCGCGCACACACATATATAATCCTACAACTCTAGTAGGACTCAAATGTAATTTTCCTATTATTTATTCGTTTTAAACACATTGCATTTATATTTGTACAAACGTACGTGTTAGAACCCTACTCTAGGTCTTCCACAATTGCACAGAGATGGGATAACAGAACAACAATACAAACAATCAATATCTTATTAACTGCCCTTCTTCTCTTACAATACACCATTTATGCTAATACCCAATTCTATCTGTCACCACAAGATGATGCCATCTAGCATCCTAATAGTACGCTAGGGGTGGTTTGGTATGGGATCCCATACCAAAACCCTTGTCTCAATTCTCAAACCGAAATTTTTGGGAATCCCAATTTTTGGGAATCCCGAAATGGTTTTGGGCTTTTGGACAAAAAACCAATATTGGGCCGTGCCCAGAATCTGTCAGCCCAAGTAATGAACCTACCTATCAGTCCAATTGAGTGTAGTGAATGTGACAGCCCATATGGGCTTAACTTGATTCGACAAAAAAAAAAAAAAAAAAAATTTGGGATAATTGATGTTGGCCCGAGTAGGCCTACATTAGATATAATGGTTGCACGGCACCGAGTGATATGATAATTAATGGTGGCCCAAGTGTGCCTGGTTTGGTGATTGCAACTCTAGGATTAAATGAACATATGAGCAACAATAGTGAAGTAGAACATGTCAAAAGCAATCCGCCAATTTGCCTAATCTGTGTACAAATCTGCCTATTCAAAAGCAATATGCCAATATGTGCACAATAGCATCTGCCTATTCAATTTCTACTACACATGCATGCAATAAAAATAAATTAAGTACCAAATCCAAAAGCAAAAGTATTAGTTACAAGCCAAGGTTTTAAAATAAATGAAGTAACAAACCCAATAGCAAAAAAATTAGTTACGAGCCAAAGTTTCAATAATTAAGTTACAAACCAAAAACAAAAAAGCAAAGCTTAAAGTTTATGAAGATTGTTGACCTCTTCGGCCCCTTGATCTTGTTGATGCTTGTGGTTGCTCCCTTCTTGTTGGTACTTGTACTCTTCCCCTTGATGTTGATGGTTGAACCCTTCCCTTTACAATGGGTGGTCATGGTCGTGGAGGTAGTGATTGATTTTGATGTTGTTGAACTTGAACTTGAGGTGGTCGAGGAGGTGGAGGTGGCATTTCATTTTCTTGTGTTGTATTTTCCTCACCTCCCAAATTAGCCGTGCCTAAAACAATAAACCACAAATCATTTACATTGAATTATAGTCTAATAGATAATAAATACTAAGAAAATAAAAAGGAAATTAAATTGTTTACTTACTTCTTTCTAAGCGTTCAAGCTCCTTGTAGAAATGGAATTCGTTAAGTGTAGGCTCCTTGTAGAAACAAAATATATTTCCTCTAAGCCAATCACTAGTACACACTAAAGCCTCAACCATTTTAGGTGTTAAGGAAGTTCTAAAAGGATTAACAACTCTCCCACAACACTAAAGGCATTCTCACTAGCAACGGTACTACTAGGAAGGGCCAATACATCCTTAGCAACTTTACTAAGAGTTGGATATTGAGCACAATTTCCTTTCCACCAATCCAAAAGATTGAAACCCTCATATGTTAGGCTTTTATGTGGATCATTGAAGTACATATCCACTTCATTGGCTATCTCATTTTGTTGTGCCTCCGTTCTCTTTCGTTGGATATCATCCTTGAAGCAACATCAATATCTTTGATCACACCACCCACATCATCTAGTACAACAACACTTGATCTTTGCTCCTAGTACTACTACTACTAAGGACCACTCCCTCCTTATATGCATTATACAACTCGGTTATATAGCCTTTAACCCTTACTTTCTCTTCCCTTATTTTGTCCCATCCATAGTCGAGCTCTTCTAGATTTGTCTCCAACATATCAAATTTGTACCTCGGGTCGAGTGCTTGGGCTACAAAGAGAATAGGATTCACCTTGTCAATATGACCCCAATATTTGTCAAATTTGAGCTTCATTGAGGTAGCCACATTTTGCAAAGTGGCATTAGAGGCGTTTAAAATTTGTTCTTGTATCTCCACTTGCAAGGCAATCACCGTGCTAAGTATTAAGTGTGACGTTCGAGTAAGGGTTGTACTCAATGTCAAGGTAGTATTATAAAACTTCTTAAGAAAGTGAGCAAAACTCATCAACCTTTCTCAATCATCCACCTCCGGAGGACTTACCCGCTTGGCCTTTCTTGTCACCCCATCAACCTTTTTTGAGACCGCCTCATTAAAGTAAGTAATAAAAGAGTCACACTCAAAGGCCATCTTAGAGAACACTTCTTTAAACTTGAAAGCACTATTAAGCATTTTATATGTGGCATTCCACCTTGTAACAACATCAAAAGGGATACTTGACATCCTATCAAATCTCAACAAGACACAATATTCCCTAAAATACTCCAACCTTGCTGGGGATGAGTGTATAAACTTCACACAATTTCTTATGGCATCAATCTCACAACTAAGCTCTGTCATTCCATCCTTAACTATCAAATTGAGGATGTGACAAGCGCACCTCATGTGCAAGTGAGCCCCGTCAAGTAAAAGAGTACCATTTGGCTTGAGTCTTCTTTTCATGTATGCAATAACGGTGTCATTTGCACTAGCATTATTAACGGTAATGCTAAACACCTTGTCTATGCCCCAATCATTCAAGCAAACCTCTAGACATCTTCCAATATCATCACCCTTGTGAGAAGTAACTTGGAAAAAGTTTAAGATCCTCTTATGCAACCCCCAATTAGCTTCCAAAAAATGGGCTGTGATGACCATGTAGTTTATCATTTGAATCGAGGTCCAAGTGTTAGTTGTAATACTCAGTCTCAACCCCTCAATCACACTTTTTATTTTTGACTTCTCTTCAACATACAACTCCAAAACCACCCCCGCCACCTTATGCATGTTGGGAAGTTTGTACTTTGGATTAAAGTCACGAATAAAATCTCGAAAGTCCTCTTGATCAACCACCTTAAAAGGCATCTCTGATATTATAATCCACCTCACACATCTCCTATCAAGTCTTTTTTGATTGAAAGTGTGAGTGACAGCAGGACCTCCCATCCTCGCTTTTGTCAATGTAGGTTGGTTCAGATCCACATTCTCAAAGAGACTAGAACCCGGGCATTTCCTCAAATGCTTAAGAATTCCTGCCATCCCATGAGTTTTAGGGTGTGCAGGTACTAAGAGTTTGCAATGCTTGCATTCGGCCATGAACAATTTCTCCCCATTATTATCAGTGATCGTTACCCTCTTAGCATCATTCCACGCCAGACTTGGACCCTTTCTCCTATTGCCCTTTTTTCGAGGAGGACCCTCCCATTGTCTCACTATTTCTACTTCCTCATCCTCATCTTCCCTATCTTCCCCTCCTCTTCCCCTTCTTCCCCCTTTTCACCCTTTTCTTGTATTTGTTCTAATGCAATATCCTCCTCCTTATCCGGATCATCATCCCAACAATCTTCATAATAATCATTATGCAAATAATCTTGAGGTGAGGGAATGCCTAGTTGAAGGATACCACTAGGTTGGGTTTGTTTTTGTTTTCCTAATATTGAGACCATATGTGTACTAGATTGGCTACTAGACCCATCCATCCTAACAAATAAAATACAATCTACTAGACCCATCCATCCTAACAAATAAAATAACAATGCACATTAATATATCACAACCACAGTTCAGCATATATCCAAATTCCAATCAATAAATAAAATAAATGGTTCAAAAATCTGAGCATTCAACATAGAAATATATGGTTGTGAGAAAAAGAACTCAAAATATATGACAGAAAGATAAGATAGAAAGAACAAGCAAGAGTTGGAAATCTTAATATATAACAGAAAGATAAGATAGTAAGAGCATTCACCATAGAACAATGTGGTAACCATGTTAGGTAAATATCATCTTGGCCGTCATTTACTTGCCGCCTAAACCCCCCAAATCAGGGGAATAACAAGCAAGAGTTGGAAATATGCATAAGTGTAGACAAATCCTATTGATATGCTAGGATAACATTCATAAACAATTTTGTCATGCTGATTATTATTTTGTTCAAACGCCTACACAATTACATTTACATCAACTTGGTCAAAAGAAAGAAATAATTTAAACAAGGCCATTAGTAAATCATTTTATAAATATGATTTATTGCTTGTTTCCATTGAATTCAACCTTATGAATTCTAACATTCCACAACACAAACCAAACGTTATCAATATCCTCCACAGTCAACAAATTACACACAAGAGGACACAACTTTAAGAAATTCCCAAACACCGTTTTATCAATATCGCAATTCTACAAAAACCCAAATTCCCAATTCGATTAAGTTCACTTATTACTAAGCAAAACACTTGCACAAATTTATAAACAAATGCAACAATAAAGGATTAAATTTGATAACAAGGGCTGTTCCTTTGAGTAGAAAATCCTCATGAAAATTGAAACTATAACAAAAATAATAAATCGATTACTTGATCGTATAATAACATAAAAGGGCAAATTAGGGGCCGATGAGTGAATGCTTGAAAAAATGACACAAAAATTAATTATGCCTCATTTACAAAGACTCTCACTTTACAAATTAATCAATCAGCCCCAAATTTTATGCACCTACATAAGACAATTAAAATTACCCAAACAGAAGAAAATGCAAGGAAATTCAGTAAAGTACCAGTCTTAGTAAACAAAAAATAAAAGGAAGACAAAATTAATTACCTAATTTGGGGTGAGAGTGAGACTCGAACTCAGTGTGGTGGTGAGATAGATTGCGAGTTCTATCCATGAGAGAGAGATCGCGAGAGAGAGCGATGGCTGTGTGGTGAAGGAAGGATAGAGAGTCAGCGACGATAATATGGTGTGGTGGTGGGCTGGTGGCTGGCTGGAATTCAACACAGACAGATGAGAGATGAGGGCTCGGTGAGGGACTTAGGGGCTGCACTTCGAGTTCGATGGAAGGGAATCAATTAATCAATGGAACGGAAGAGTGAAATGAAATGGGATTTGACCTAAAAACAAATAAACGGCACAAATTAAATCCAAAACAATGAACGATTGAAATAATTTTCTTATAATTAAAATATATATATATATATATATATATAATATTTATTTTCGGTTCGGTATAGGAATATCGAAAAAATGTAGATGCAAAACCGAATCCCGTACCGAAAATGTCTATTCGGTTCGGGATCACATACCGAAAATTTCGGGATCACATACCGAAAATTTCGGGAATTTTGGTTTGGTTTGGGATTTTTGGAATTTTTTTTTCCAGCCCTATAATACGCATATCCAAATATTGAGATTCATATTATTTAGGGTTTTTATCACAAATAGTCTCTGAAATTGATCCACTCCATTAAGGTGGTCCTTGAAATTGAAAATCGATCAATGTAGTCCCAAAAAATGGGTATCGCAAATTAATGTGGTCATTCCGTCACAATTCTGTCATATATTCCGTTATGTGCTTATGCGGCGCATAACTAAGTCCCACAAATCTAATTAAATATTATTATATGAATTAAAAATATTTAACTTTTTATTTTTATATAATTAAAAACATTTAAAAAAAGAAAAAAAAAAAAGAAAAGAAGATGATTGTTCATCATCTTCTTCCCCTCCCAACCTCCCACTACGTCCCCGTCGCACATCTCTGTACTTTTTTTCTTAAAAAATTAAATATTTCCCTCCCATCACCACCCGTGGCTGCACTGCTCGAAAGCGAACACGAAGAGGCTTGAAACTACAATCTATGCCGCCAATTTGAACCCCTGGTAGAAATATCGAGACGAAATTAGACATGGGTCTGGGTTGGTGCTATGGGTGCCAACCCACTTGATAGAGCATTTGGGTTGTGCACGTCATTTAAACACAAAATCCCAGATGAAAACCCAGAAAAACCAAGGATAGTGCTTGAACCGGGCTTATGCCTGAGACTTGGATGGTGCCTGAGCTGGGCTTGAAGAACCCAGAATAACCTAGATGAAAAACACAAATCAAGCTGAAAAACGAGGAAATTTCAAGAATTTAAGAGTAGGAAATTTCAAGAACTTAAAAACTTCAAAAATTAAATGTTTTTCTTCACCTTTGGTAGGGCCTGTAGTGCTGAGTGAGAGGGGAAGAAGATAATCAACAATCATCATCATCATCTTCTTCTTCTTCTTCTTCTTTTTCCCTTGGGTAAATTACACATAACTACCTCAATTATTGGGTCATTAATAGTTTCATACCTCATCTTTAAAAAGTTTCAATGTCATACCTTATGTACGAATTTGCTACAATGTTCTACCTCCGTTAAGTTGTCTGTCAATTCCTTCGTTATATGTTGACGTGACTAAAGCTGGGTCCCACCATCTCCATATATGAACTTCGACGTGGTCTACCACGTAGATTTCCTGCCAAAATTAATTTCCATGTCATTTAAAAAAAATTTCGACATAATTTTTTCCCACCAAAAGTAGTCCACGTCAGCTAAAAATAATAATAATTTTTTAAAGGGTCCAATTTTGAAAGATAATACAACCTAAAAAAACCAAATGGAAATTCTACATAAACACATGATCCCACATCAACACATGATGTAAGCTAGAGATGAACACAAATCCTACATAACACATGATATAACCAAAAGATGAACACAAAGTCCACTTCAAACAAAACATTTGCAAAGAGCAAAAGATGAACTGTAATTCATATAGCATCATTAATCCATCTAACATTTACAAATATATGCATTAGACATCCTTAAATATCCCAAAATGCACAATGCACTGATTCAAAAAACCTATTGAAATCCATGTAGCAAAGCAATGCATATTCAGGGTTACAAATCAGTTCAAAAAACCAAAAGAAATTAAGGGTGTGTTTGTTTCCCTTCACTAGCCCTCATTGGACTGGACTAGACTAATAGTCAGTCTTGTCCCATGTTTGTTACTTCACGAGACTAGCTTTAGTGGGAGTAAGTCGGACTCGCCTCGACTAAGGACCATGCTAGACAGTCCTAGTAAGAGATGTCACAAACCATGGGACTAGCTAATCCCTTCGATCACTCTCTGCTCACGTCCTCTACTCTCATCTCTGCTCGCGTTCTCTCCTTCTCCTCGTCCCCAACCCTGAATCATGAACAAAGACCTCGATTCAAATTTCAATTGGAGAACTCACGAGCTCCATCGTCCGATTTACCTTCGCTCAAACCAAGCTCATCGGTCGTGCCCTCCGATTGGGCTCATTCCTCCTTAACCTCTTCCACCAACCATGCCCAAATGCAGAAACCCAGATGCAACACCTAAATCTCAAAACAATAACAACGTCTTGTGCACAATTTCAGCAAAGGCCTTTGTACAACCGGCAATTCGATAAAGCATCTGAAAATTCTGACGAATCATCTGCATAACCAGATGGAGTCTTAGTAAGTGGAAGGAAAAAAAAAAAACAATTTGGAATTTTTCTGGGTTTGATTTGAATTCTTCATTGTAATTGATATTGGAGAAAATGGGTACAATATTTGGATTATGGGTTGAAGTAAATATTGACAATTTCCTAAATTGATTATAGGAAATGAAAATGGGTACAATATTTGGATTATGGGTTGAAGTACATATTGACAATTTCCCGTCAAGTCATAATTCTTACAAGAGCATGTCTTATCAACTAAGTCCACCACATATTGTTCCCCACCTCCAGCATCCACTTGAAATTTGGTCCCTCCTGACCATTGTGCAATGCACCTGCCACTTAAGAGTGTGGCTTCCTCCAACTTCTTAATCTTAGGGCAGAGTTCTCGTACTTGCTTCATCATTATACCTTGCCTCATTTGAATTTTCTTTATCAACAGTGTGAATAATTTGCAGCATAGTTATAATAAACTTTTTCTTTGGCACAAGTATGACTGCATTGAATGATTCACACAAATTATTCATCAACATGTCACACTTTTTAATAGGTTTCAAAGTGGGATTTACTCCATTGAGTTGCAGGTTTCTTCACTAGCCATTTGTAGGCCTTCTCATCTATCTTCTTAACCTTCTCCATTGCCTTTTTGAAGTGTGGAATCGTTGTTGTTTTGGCAACTGCCTATAAAGCATCCTTCAAAATTTCCCCCTTGAACAAATTCCTATAGTTTGTGTACAAATGCTTTACACAGTATCTGTGGTGGCATCTAGGGAGAGCATTTTGAAATGCTGGAATTAGCCATTTTTTATTATCATTAATAAATGTCCACTCATTTTGGTTTTCTACACCCACATCATCAGCTAATAGTTGTAAATACCAAATCCAAGCTGCCTTATTTTCCATTACACCATTGCATAAGCAATAACCCATGTCTGATCGTTTGGATCAATGCCAACATCACATAACAATTGCCCTCCATGTAAAACCTTTAAGTGGCACCCATCTAAACCTATCAAAGGTCTACATCCTGCCTTAAAGCCTTCTTTGCATGCCCCTAAGCAAACATATATCCTCTGAAACCTTTCCCCATCTAACTTCAACTTCATTGTGCTTCCAGGGTTAGTCATTCCTACTTCCTCAGCAAAATCCCACAATTTTGTATATTGCTCTACATGTTTCCCTTCAATAATCTTGAAAGCTTTATTCTATGCCTTATAAGCCTTCATCTTTGTACACCTATGATTGCACTCGGATTCCACAGTGGATAAAAAAGATTCAACATGCCATGTGGGATTGAGCTTTATTTTATCCAAGTACAAATCTGTGAGTAAAGAAGCAGTCATGTTTTTATTTGCCCAAGTCTTCCCACATATGTGGTGATCAAGGATTGTCTTGATTTGGATGCTGTTTGATCCATGCATCTTGCCAGCAGCACACATCCAAGGGCAGTCATTTGCACACTTGGTTGTAATCTTCAACTTCTCATTCCTATGAAAATAATTTTCCCCATATCCATTCATTAAGGAATACATCATGACGACTCTCTTGAATTGCACACTGTCTCTGAAAATAAGCCCTAGAGTAAGTTGTGGATTCTTCATGTCTGTTTTCTCATTAAACTCTGGATAATGCTCTTTTTTTTTTTTTTTTACCTCATTCCTCATCTTCAGAGTGTACACTTTTCAAATCATCAGAATTATAATTTGGTTCATGAACCAGATTCACCTCCCCATTTCCAGCTTCTTTAACCTCTTGTTGTCCTTCCTCTTCTTGTTTCTCCCCTTCTCCTTCATTTATTTGCTCTTCTTCTCCTTCATTGCTCTCTTAAATTTGTATTTTTTTTCATTTTCTCAGATTGACTTCATGTTATTTGCTCATATTGCACCTCATGTGATTCTTGAATCACATCATACTTAGCAAAATTTGGGTTATCTTCATCACTCCCATAATTACTCGTTACAAAGCCACTATCTTCTTCAGGATCTTCTTCATCACTTTCTTCTTGGTCTCCTTCAAAATCGACGGGTACATCAAAGAAGGTATCACCATGTTCCCCTTCACCTTCTACACCAACTTGTACACCTTATTCATCAACTTGTACATCTTGTAAACCTCATTCTCGAGCAACTTGGACATATTCAACCTCAGCCACACTTGTACTAGCCACCTCTTCTTGGTGAAAACCATCATCTGAGCACATAACAATCCACTATTCTTCAACAGACACCTCCTTATTATCTAAGGGTCATTCAATAGCTAGCAACCCCTTTCTTTTTCTTGGTTTACAAGTTATTGCCATAACATCCCCTTCCTCATCACTTAATTCCTCAATAACCACTGTGCTTGGACCGGTGCACTCCATAAACTCCATAAAATGTTGTTCCTTGGTAAGGGCTTCTTCTGCAGACAATTTTTCAATGTACACGTCTAACACTCAAGCCTTTGGAACAAAGTTGCACATCTTCTGTACATCAACATCACTCTGAATAAGCTTTAAACCATCATTAATGTCCATATTGGGAATCTTGTAGTAGTAGTTCATGAACATCTCAGTATATCTTAGAGCTTCCACCATATCATCTATCATAGGGAATGACATTAAGTCCTTGTTGCAATAATCTATATATGCAACTTTCCCCCCATAGTAGTATTCATGACTGAGCTCCCCACCATGATGCAAACGAATGGAAAATAGTTCTGGATAACATGAAATTCACCAAAAAAAAAAAAAAAAAGAATTTAAAACCCTAGTTAGTGCAACCAACAACAAAGCAAAGGAAAAAGTACATCACAGAAAAAAAACACAAGAGGACCCAAAAAGACCTCATTATCCAAGAAATCAGTAAGCATTTTGAATAACACAAAGAAAACACTACATCTTCTTCACCAACAAACAAAGCACAAAAAATGATCCTAGTTAGTGCAGCCAACAAACCATAGGACCATAACCCACCCCAAATGTAAACAATTGTAATTCAACATATTCAACAGCCAACAACAAAGCAAAGGAAAAAGCACATCACAGAAAAATACACAAGAGGACCCAAAATGACCCTATTATCCAACAAATCAGTAAGCATTTTGAATAAACAAAGAAAACACTACATCTTCTTCACCAATAAACAAAGAACAAAAAGGACCCTAGTTAATGCAGCCAACAAACCGCAAGACCACAACCCATCCCAAATGTAAACAATTGCAATTCAACATATTCAACAACCAACAACAAAGCAAAGGAAAAAGCACATCAAAGAAAAAAGTACAAAAGGACCCAAAAGGACCTCATTATCCAACAAATCAGTAAGCATTTTGAATAAACAAAGAAAACACTACATCTTCTTCACCAACAAACAAAACACCAAAATGACCATCCATTATCCAACATTAGAATAAACAAAACAAAAGCACCCAAATTTGAACTTTTGTTAAACAATTATCCAAAGGACCCCCAGGACCACCAGCACCTAAACTACCTTTTCCCTGACAACAATACACAAAGCACCCACGGGACCCCCTGGACTACCAGCACCCAAACTACCTTTTTCTCGACAACAATAAACAAAGCACCCACATGATCCCCATTCTACAACATACCAATAAGCATTTTGAATAAATAATCAACAAAACCCACAACTCGCCAACAAAGATTTTGGAATCAACAAACCCAGAATAACGGGAATAAAAAAAAGGGAACCAACAAAGCACAAAACGAACTGAAATTTGTACTTATAGTAGGTAAGCGTCGTTTGCTCGGGATCCTCGTGCAGATTCCACCCCATTTCCATTCCTTCGAAATACTGTAAATCCTTCGAAAACTAGAAGAACTAAGGGTTTTCAACAAAAACGAACAAAGGGAAAGTAGGCGACGACAAGACGAACTTAGGGTTTTCGCTGAATGAACTATTGGGCGTCGATTTGGGGCGGGTGATATGAAATTAGGGTTAGGGTTGTTTGATTTGGGAACTGGAACAAACTGAAATGGAATTAATTGCACGATTGGGTCCTTATGCTTCAATTCAAAATGCACAATTCACGAGGGAAAATAAAAAAAAAAAATTAGTTTTTGAATATATATATATATATATATATATATATATATATATTTTGTAATATACATATGTCATCCTTTTAGATGATCCACATGTATCAGAAACCAACGTGGAAGTTCATATATGGAAAGGGTGCGACCCAACATAAGCCACGTCAACATATAACAGAAGAATTGACAGACAACGTAATGGAGGTAGAACATTGCAGCAAATTCGTAAGAAAATGTATGACATTGAAACTTTTTAACGATGAGGTATGAAACTATTAACGACCCAGTAGTTGAGGTAGTTTTTTGTAATTTACCTTTTTTTTTTTAAAAAAAAAAAGTTTTTAATTATATAAAATAAAAACTTTTTTTTAATATTTAAATAGATTTGTGGAATCTAGTTATGCACCATATCAGCACATAACAGAATATTTGATGGACTTGTGATGAAATGACCACATTGATTTGCAACACTCATTTTCAGGGACTACATTGATCAATTTTCAATTTCAGGGACCATTTTGATGGAGTGGGTCAATTTCAGGAACCATTTGTAATAAAAACCCTATTATTTATTCTAAATGTTTTCCAACAATGTGTCACTCGCATTACAATTTAATGATGTCTTTCCACTTAATTATAAGTGAGAGATCTCAATTTAGACTTACATAAATAACAAGTTTAATACCTAATTATTGCGGTTTTATTTACTGTGCATCTGAACTCAAATCACCCTAAAATAATTTTTTTTTTTTGAACCAACGATATTATATAAAGGGGGTAAGCTAAGTCTCACAATAAGTAAGTAATAATGTGGTTCAAATTTGTTGTCGGTAAAAATCAAACATAAAATCTCTTACTTACAAGTGAAGATGAATACTACTAAACCATAGTATTAAGTGGTATTCCTAAAGTAAAATATTTGTATAAAAGAAAATCTGATCCATGCACCTAACATTATTCCTTCACTTATAAAAAAATAAATTACAATCGCCATGCTTTACGCCATTTTTTGGTATTTGTACAATAAAATTTCTTCATAAAAAAATATCTATGCCTTGATGTAAAAGATGACTCCTTTGAAAGAATTATATCGACACCACTGAGAACTATCGAAATCAATAAAACCATTAAATCATGTTTCATTAGTCAGAACATCTAGTCAGAATACTGCAGTAATCTAATATGTATGTATAAATGCATACATGCAGAAGTAGACATGATGAATGTCTGCGGAGTTTGCCCTTCTCTTTTCTAAGTTTTGACAAAGTCCTGCTTTCAATAAGACGAGCCCGTAATGAACCGGTTAAATCGAAAGGAGAGGTCAGGACATGTCTTTATAGGATTCTAACTACTCCTCCTATCATGGTTGCAGTTTCTATCCCTTTCCAAGAGGTTGTAACTCCCTCTTATTTTGAAATTGAGTTCTTTAGTTTTTCCTCCATAATGTTTAATACTAGTTTAAACGTTTTAAAGTCCAATAATAATGTCAATCTATTCACTTATATGCCGACATGTATATCCGTAAGTAACAGATCTGAACTTACTCACCTTTATGGAAAACTCTTCCAAAACTCATCTTATAGAAAAAACAAATATATCTATGGCATTCCAGTATGTGCTAAAAATAATTACTTTCGACTGATAATGATGAAACTCAATAATAATCATAGCATGTATAGGCCTCGTTTGGCAGTTCGGATTGTATTTCAATCGGATAGGTAAATCTACCATCGGATAGTACTGACTATTTAGCCAGACGTACTGTCTATTTAGTCAGGCGTTTGTTACAGTATCAGATTAAATTACCCATTTTCTTATGAAAAAAAATAATGTCTACATATTTTTTAAGAGCATAAACAAATTAATGAGCAATGATTAGATATGTTCTCAGTTAAATAAAAAATAAAAACTCGGTTCATCTTGGATAATTTTTCTGCACTTCTTCCTCCTTCCAGTAATACTAGTTGATGTTGTACAAACAATCAAAACTTATCACGTTCATCTACTTCCTCAAAAGAAGATTGAAGAACATTTAATGGCACTGAGTTTCCGATTTAAAATCAAATTTGGTATTAGAGTCCATCAATTTGATGGGCAAAAACACTAGAAACCACATTTGATCTAGACGTAGACCCTGTTGCCATGGATGTTCGCCACGAGTATATGCAAATGCAGGTCGACGTCATGTTCATCGATTAGCCCCAGTTCCAACTTATTCCACCACCCAATCCCCATCCTCAATAATCATACACAGTCGCATCACCAAAACTCCTGTTCCTTCTTCGTCGAGAGAGAGAGAGAGAGAGAGAGAGAGAGAGAGAGTGAGAGAGAGAGAGAAGAAGGAATATTGGTTGAGAAGATGGATCGGGATGGCGTTGGAGTAATCTATGAGAGAGGGATGAAAAAAGAGCTAGTGTGATTTTGATTTCAAAGACCTAACTAATAATACCGAGAAATTAGAGTGTATTAGTTATCCAGCGTGCATCGTACAAAATAAGTTCAGCCGCATAAATAATCTCGTGTTAATTTAATACGAAACAACATCAAACACCGGATAGTACTAGATAGTACTATCTAGTGTCTAATACGACATGCCAAACAAGATCATAGAATACTACTTTTTGGTTGCTGTTGGACATGCTATCAGGAACATAATTAATCGTTATCTTTTGTGTCCTCATCTCTTCGCTCATCTACTGATTTCCCTACATATATATCCTGTTGGTGGGTCTTTTGTTAGTATGGCATTCGAAAGTACAATAGTAATGCTCAAACTATAAAACTTGGCAGTCATGATTAGTTAGTACATGTTATTTGACAGATAAGATGATTCAAAAAATAATTTAAATAAACGGTCTTCTTAGTATTAGTTAAATTGAGATAGTATTGCATTGGGTAAATTAGGTAGTGCAAGTGAAAATCAAAAGTACACCATTATTTTGTGTTGAAGTGCCCAAATTCATACTTAATCTAAATAAATGATAAAGAAATTTAATTAAAAGAACGAAAAGAATATAAGATCCATTAGAAACTTGGACACATTACTTGCATTATTTAATAACAAACAAACTAATTAATACATATTTTTATTTTGAAAAAGAGGAAATTGGAGGAATAGTCCTATGATCGAATTGTAGTTTTGGTCCTTAAACTTAAAATTCATTAGATTTGGTCGCTGAACTTAACAAAATGTAGAGCATTGGTGATAAGCTCATATTTATATATATTTTATATCAAATTCACTTGTCTTTTCTTAGTTAGTTCCTTATATTTTTGAGTTATTTCCTTTGTTTTTGTGTTTTGTAGGATTTGTCAAGTAAAGAAAAGAAAAATAACACAAGTGGAATTTTAAGTAATAAATTCATCAAAACTGCCTGTGCAGGTCAGCTGACTTTGGAAGCAAGTTGCGGACAGTTCAGAATGAATTAGAGAATGAGCCTTATATTCTTGGAAAGCTACGGATGTCTATTTTCTGGAGAATTTCGCGGATTGTTAATATCATTTTTCTACAAAAAGTTATGATCGTTCTAACACTGAAAGGTTCCCAAAAGGCTGAGCAGTTTGTAACTGACAAGAAAGCATTGAAAGCAATAAATCCAATAAAACCGACAGCCAAAACTGATGCAGCCAAGAACAAGCCAGCTAACACCTATTCAAATATTAGAGGAAATAAAAAATTAAGTGAGAGTAATGGGCATAAAGGCTGCCCAAAGAGGTACAATTGTTTTAGCATTTCCTCCCACTTATTGTCATCACTAAATGGCTGTTAGTGGGGTGAGTTATGGAGAAAAAAACTGTGGCAGCAGAAAAGAAGAAAAGACCTACAAGTTGCAGCAGCAAAGAGGGAGAAAAAGTGTGAAAAAAAGATAGAAAAAAAGGAAGGAAAGGAAGGAGGAAATCTTGGCATTCTCTTCTCTCGGTTTTATCTTCTCAAACTCATGTCTTTCTTTTGGTTTAATTTGAGAATTATGTGTAACTAATTTTTAGTAATTAGGGGCTGTTTTGAAGCCCCTAATATGATTGCAAGTTTGTTATGACATTTTGTTTCAATTACTTTTACGAATGGATGAAAATTGGTTCACTACTTGTCTCATTGATGAATTTTTTATGTGTTTTCTATGGATGCATACTTAGTAAGCATATCTAGAATTCTAATGCTATGAATATGTGTGTGCCTGCCCTTGTCGAATGAGGACCTACATATGTTCTAGAGTAGTACTTGTTAATTGCGATTAACATGTGAACCAATTTCTAGGATAAGTAAGACAACGCCAGTACTTACGATGCCTTGTGATGACTCAAACTCTTTTCGTTCTTAATGATTTCTACTTGTTAAATCTATGAACACACCCTTCTAGATTGCATGTTAGGGACTAAGTTAAGTTGAAAACGCCATTCTCTTAACATACTACATAAGAAAGAATAATAGATTGGGTTCTAACATTGAGCCAACTTGAGCATCTTCATCTGAAAATGAAAGGAATTTGAATGAAACATAACATGTTTGCATGATTATTTGGTGGTGGATAGCAATTCCCCTAACTCGTTTTTCTTAATTTGTGAACTACTTAAAAATCTGTCTCTGTCTTGTTTTTGTTCGATTTAATTTAAATATCAAATCAACTCCAAAAATCCCAAAAATTTGTGTGAGTGTAGCTCTATGTGTCCAGTATCTGCATATAACATTTCGTAGACTTTAGATAAGTGTAAGTTGGTCTAATAATTATTTTTCGGTGGCTGGTCAGTAGTGACAGCAGCCCAATTTTTGTGACATTTTAAGTAGTTAGATAAAACAATCTTCTGCGGGAAAGACCCTTATTTTCATATGCTACAATTGACAAATCTTAGTGTTAATAAGGAAAATCAATAGAACATTTGTGTGCTACTTTGTGGTGTGCATTTAATCCTATCAATTGGTCCCTCCATACTAACACCTTGAGATTTCCGTTAGTTTGATGATGTGGTCTTTGTGGGCTCCATATTTTTGTTAACTAAATGCCACGTGGCTTAAAAATTCAAAATAAAAATAAATACAAACATAGAGAAATAAAAAATAAATAAATAAAAATACTAAAAATAAAAAAGTTAACTCTCTCTCTCTCTAGTCTTCCCTTCTGTCTTGCCACCTCCAAACCCCAGCCACAACATTGTATCACTCTCCAAACAACCAAAACAAAAGAAAGTTTCTAATCCAAATTTCGAACACGTCTCCCTTTGTAAACGAATTCACAATGACATCCATCCATGCTGTCTCGATAGGTAAGATTCAAGAATTTTGTGGGATGTGGGTTCGGGGTTTGGGTGAAGGTTGTGCTCCGTGGGCTACATGTTGGGGTCGACTGGGGAGTGGGAATTAACGATTGGGGGTTGGAAGTGGGAGGTTGGCGGGGAGCAGTGGCGAAGCTAGGAAGTAACGGGGGGAATGGCGAAGTTAAAAGAATGCAAGGTTCAAAAGAATTGCTTCACAATATTTAGGTGGATAATCAAGCATTCGACGTCCGTCTATGTCCAGTATCTGTAGGAAGATTAGCCAATATTTCATTCAACTCAATGACCTCACTTTGTTGTGAACAACTCAGAATATTTGAATGAGGACTTCTGAGAATATTTGAAGGAGGATGAGGATTACTTGGAATATTTGAAGGAGAAGGACTACCCGAAATGTTTGAAGGAGGATTTAAGCATTGTTTCTTATAGTATCATTCCATTACGTAACTGTAAAATGAATTCTTAGACTCTTAATCCTAGAATAGACATACTAATATGCATAATAACTAATCCAACCAACAATTCAATTAATCAATACCAATAAGCATACAAATTATTCAATAAATAAATATTCAATTCAACTAATCATATGAATAATTGTACACATTATGTAATAATTCAATTAATTGAGCAATAATCAAGAATTCAAATTTTAATTTTCATCCTAAAAAATAATTTCATATCAATAATCATAGAATCATATCAATAATCAATAACTAATAACCATATTAGTGCTTAAACATATGATTCTATACTAATTAAACAAAATTCGTATTAAATAATTAATTATGGTTATGGATTATAAATTTGAGGATTAAAAAATTTACCTTTGAAGGCAGAAAGCAGCTCAGCGGCTAGAGAGTGGCTGGTGGCGACCGCAAAAAGCCAACGGAAATCAGAATTAAAAAATTTTCCGTATGGGATTTTGGAGGGGGGCAGAGCAGCTTTGCTCTCTGTCTCTGTTTGGATGGGAAAGGTTGAAACAGAAAAGGGCGACTGACACACGGGACTGAAAAAGAAAAGTGAGAGGGAATGGGGACACGTGGTCCCCACTATATATATTATATATATTTTATTTTTCAAACATACGAAATGCCCCGTTTGTTTTAGTTTTTTTTTTTGTTATAAAAAGACAATTTGCTGATGCGCGCAGTAGAAACAGATCGGCAGAGGAGGGGCTGAAAGCCTGAACCAGTCTGCTTTTCCGGAAAGGGGAGGGGCTGAACTAGAGCTCCAGTCGTGTTTTCCGACGAGGGGAATGGCAGTCGCCACTCCTCGGCCTCTCGTGGCTTAGCCACTAGCGGGGAGTGTATCAAGGATTGAAGTTGAAAGGGTGGGCTGCGAGTGTTGGTGGATGAGGTAGTCCTGCAAATTTTTGTTGTAATTTTCATCTTTTCTATTTTATATATATATATATATATATATATATATATATATATATAATAGAAAAGATGAAAAAAAATATATATATATATATATATATATATATATGTATAGGTGAAACTAACATGTAAACACTTTGGACAATGATTGTCTGCCCTCCCACTTCCGGTGCCCTCTCGTGCCCTCCTATTTGTGTGGTCACGGTTAAGCCACGTCAACATTTTATATTACTATTCATTTTTGTCTTATTATCTCTATAAAAAAACAATATAAAATGTTGACGTGGCTTAACCGTGACCATACAAAACAGGAGGGCACCAGAAGTGGGAGGGCATACAATCCTTGTCCAAACACTTTTAACTAAAACTTAACGGAATTGGTAATGAAGGATTAACGCTCCACATCTTATCAAGTTCAAGGACCAAATATAATGATTTTTTAGATTAGGGACTAAAGCTACAATTCTAGGATAGTTAAGAGACCATTCCTCCCATTTCCTCTTCTAAAAAATCATCAGAAGATAACACTAGGTTTTATTGGCAAATTGCCAAAAGATAATTGTTTGTCTTGTTGGGCAAGTGGTGGATTGTTGTGATAATTAAGACTTCCTTTGAATCATTTTGTGTTGAGTTTAAACTTTATCTCTTTTTTTTTTATAAATTAATGTAAAATATTATATCACTTGTATTAAAAGTTTCTCACTAATCCTTGAATTTTGACATGCACTGATGCTCAACTAGTAATTATCGAAGTCGATACTGTGGATGCAAATTTCTTCCTCCTTGATCTTGGACAAAATTGCACCTACAAAACAAATAACACCTTAGGTCAAGGCCAAAAGCCTCATGCGCCCACGATGAATTGGGGGGGGGGGGGGGCTTTGGCTAAAGAACCTTCGATGCCAAAGTTAGAATTGAGAGAGAAAAGTGTTTGAGAGTTTTGGAGAATTTTAGCAAGAGTGTGGAATGATCTTTTGGTGAAAATGAAAGCCTATTTAAAGGGATAGGCTGGTCCTCTTTGGAGAAAAAGTGGCCGGACATTAGGTGGATTTTTGGGTTTAATTTTGGTTTAATTAGCCAATTTTAATAGGTATTAATTGGCTAATTAAACATAAGGGGAATGTTTTGGTGGTTATAGAATATTTAGAATAAATAGATAATTAGGTTATGTAATAATTAACTAATTGATTTAGCTAAAAAAGGGTAATTAGGTAAAAGATATATGGCGTGAAATAAATTTTAGGGATTACCTTGTAGAAGGATTTGATGAGATAAAATTTTGAACTGTTACCTTTTTTGGGCATTTCTGACTTGGTTGAGGATGATTGCCCGCTACTCGGGCATAGGAATCCTGATATGCCTCAAGGGTATTTTTATTTTCTTCATCCAAAAATCCACGTGTCACCTTGTGAATATTTTTGGCTCCACAAATGCCCCTAGCTGCTCGTAGGAAAGGGCAGCAGGTGTAGAGATCTTCTTGCTTTAGGAAATGTAGGATTGTTTCCTATTTTGATGTTGATTCTCTCTTTAATAGGAAATTAGATCATTCTAGGAAAGGGAAATAAATTTCTCTCAAAGCCTATTTAAGTCCATCTTAAGTGGGTTATTAAATCAACTTTGGAGAGCGATTTATTCTACCCTACTAGAGAGAGAGCTTAGAGGATATTTGTTCCCCCTCCTCTAGCAATCTTCTACATCTTGCCCGTGCAAAGGATCGTCTTTTGTTGCTTTCTTTGTTTTCTCTGCGCCGCACCGAGGTAAGAAAACATTAATTTTCCTTGTCTTCTCCTTGGATAGTGTTGTCGTGGGGCAACCGTCGAGGTGGTGCGGCACGTCGGCTGGCAAGGGCCAGGAGTCGGCTTGGCATGAGTTGAGAAGGTGTTGTGGCAGGGACCACTGCTTAGGCTGCTCGGCTTGGCTAGAGCTAAGGGCAGCTTGCACAGCTGGGGCTGGGGATTGAGGCGCTGGGGCGTAATGCTAGACGAGTCACATGATTTATGTCTTCTGGCTTCTTGGACTTGACGGGGACTAGGCCTACGATTCAGAGAGATGAAGAGGTCAAGGACTTCATGGGCTGCTGGAATAGTGGGCATGCAGGCCTCATGCTTGCTGGTCTGAGAGAAAAGATGATACTTAGTTCTCTTCGCCAGGAGAAATATAGGTTGCTCTCTCGAGAGAAGGTAAAGAAGATCAAGGTGGAAGAGATCTTCCCCGTTTGCTCAATAGATGATGCTTAAGAAAAAAATGAAGACTTCCTCCGCTGCTCGTGAGGGTCTACCTGCTGTCGAAAGGCCTGTGATTGACATGATTTCTTCCAATAGGAAGAAAAATGAAGCTGCTAGATCTGAGCCTGTGGCGCCCGCTATGTTGAGAATGGCTAATTCAATTGTTGATAGTATTGCTCAGTGTAGAGGTCTTGTCATGCCTTCAGTGCAAAAGTTTGTGCCAAGACATCCGTTGGAAGCTAAGTCCGGTTCTCATTTGGAAAGGCTTGCTATTATGAATAACGATAATGTGGACTCTGCTGCTAAAATGGCGCTAAGGCCCACTCCCTCTACTGCTTAGACTGATTCGCCTGCTGGGAAGGAGAAGACTACTCGTGTAGGCAGCTGTGAGAAATCCATTAATCCTGCTTCTAGGGAGGCTGCTGAGATCTATGTGCTCTTGAAACCAGATCTGCTTGAAGACATGAACGCTTGTGCCAAGTTTGTTGATGGCGTTAGAAATGTTTGTTTGCCCAAGTTCCTTTGTGAAGTATACGACCCAATATAGAAGGACTGCTATGCTTGCTATGATGCATATATAGCAAGGCTGCCAAGAAGATGGTGAAGATTATGGCAGCTGAAGCTTATTCCTCATTAGAGGAGATCAAGAGGTTAGACTCTGAGCTCGTTGCTTTGAAGAGGTTTAATATTTCTGCCCTTACTTCTCTGCAGCTTGAGACCGCTCGCCAAGTGATTGTTGTCTTGAAGATTAGTCTTGACGCGATCCAAGTTAAGTATGAAAGTGCAGGAAATGATATTGGATGTTACATACCTCATATTCAAGATCTTGAGTTTGTAATTTTTGAGCTTCTTTTTTCTACTTATGCAAAGGATGAAGAGTTGATTACTGTTTATAATCAAGTAATCCACTTCAAAAGAATCGTCGATAGGCTTGAACCCCAAGTGTTGGAACTTTGAGGTGTACTGAAGATCAACGAAAGTTTGAAGAAGGAAGTGGATGAGCTGCAACGTGTCCGTGTTGGTCTGCTCGAGGAGAATGAGCAGCTAAAGGGTGAGAATGGTGGGTTCGAGGTTTCGAAACCTTCTCTATTTCTCCAGAAGACTTGCTTGTTTTTACTTATGAGGCTTCCATTGGTGAAGTAGTTAAAGAAGTTGGTGCCCAGGCTAGGGCAGCCGAAGGTGAAGCGCTGGATGATGCCGCTGCTAAAAGCGTCACTGTTGCTGAATGTGTGGTGATCAAGTAGTCTTCTAGGTAGCCTTTAGGATTTTCTTTGTTTTTCCTTGTAGGTCTTGTTTTTCTTGAACTCTTTTGGCCTTTTCAAGTTGTTTATAAACATCATTTCTTCGCTTTCTTCATCTTCGCTTTTTTTGTTCATGCCCTAACCTTTAGACTTTATAGACCAATGGTAGGCATGATACTTTTCTATAAGCAAACAGGCCTGCGTAGTCTATGCAGCCGTAGGTGTTAGTATAGAACTTTGCAAAGTTGTTAGCCATAGGATTGGCAGCCGGATGCCTTATTTATAGAAGTAGACAAATCCGTGTAACCACTAGGCTGTTAACCTTGGCTTTCTCCAATTCCGTAGGTTGCATAACAAGTATCATAACACTTTAGGGCTTGGCGTAAGTTGTTTCGCACTTGGCAGAAGTGAAGCTTATTGACTATGTAGCATGTCCACAGTGGATAAAGCTTCGTATATGCATGCTAGCTTGTTTAACCATTCACAAGAATGTGCGGTTGTATAAGTCTAGCATGGCTTTACTGCTCGAAGGGCAAGCCGTAGACAGTCTTTTAGAAACCGTAGGCTACCTTAGTGCAGTCAGTAGCAGCTTTAGGGTTCCAGGGTAGCCGTCCATCAGATGTACTGCGTAATGTGCCCCTTCGTCTTTAGGGCCCGGTTCCCCACATATTATACCAAGAGACCCAAAATCATTTAGTTAGTTAAGCCTTGAAAAAGACCATTGTGGCTACTTCTAGGAATCCCGGCTCAAGCCATTGTGCATCTAGTTATACTAGGGCTGCCAGGCTCATCCATGTATGGATATTCGGAGTGTAGAGTTTATCATCCCGTCTTGGAGAGCTGACCCATGTGGGTGTCAGTGGATTGGTTTACCCTCTTGCACTAGAGAGTATGGTTGGTCCTTCGGGGGGTGCAATTCCTGCGATGAGTCCCTAAGAAGGACGCGGTCTTATTTTGAAGTGCAAGAGTGATCAGTTGTTGTAAGCATGCAGCCTAGCCAAGTTGTTATTACTTCTGAATTCCTCATTGAAAAACGAGCGAAACGAACGAGAACTTAGTTGTAAGGTAGAAACTGCATAACAACTGGATAATCCTCAGCTTGTGAGGTGGTCCTTGTCGAGCTGCTTGAGTCTTCGGGCTTTGATGTAGTGGGAGGTCACACATGGTACTTCCTCAGATTGTAGGCGCCCCACTGCTTTTTCGATCTTTTTGTCGTTTCATACTGGCAAATGTGTAATTACTCTTGCCGCCTACTCTACTAATCTTATACGGACTTTCCCAGATGAGATCCATCTTTTTGGAGCCTTTTTTATGGTCAATGATGAAGGTTTTTCTTAGGACTAGATCTTCGGGCTGGAACTTCCGGATCTTGGCCCTTTTGTTGTAGTCAGAGAGAAGCTGCTGCTAGTAGGATATGATGCGGATGATGGTCTGCTCGCGCTTCTCCTCTGCCAGATCTAAGCTTGTGGCCATCTCCTTACTGTTCTGCTCAATGCTTGGTAGTAGAACGGTGATACTTGACTTGATGACATTGGGATGAATTATTGCTTTTGAGCCAAATGCCAAAGAGATGAGTCTCACCAGTTGCTCATCTTTTGATGGTGCGTTATGCTTGTAGACATCTCAGATGGGTTCGTCTGGCCATTTTCCCTTCTTATTGGTGAGGGATTTCTTGAGGTAATCAAGGATCATGTGCTGCTTAATGCCATATTTTTGGACATGTGCTGCTTAATGCCATACTTTTGGAAGAACTTCACCATACTTTTGCCCACGAATTGCGGGTCATTATCAGTGATGATGGACTATGGGATGCCAAATCGGCAAATGATGTTCCTCCATATGAAGTATTCTATGTCTGTTTGAGTCGTGGTCATCTTGGGCTCTGCTTCTACCTATTTGGTGAAGTAATCGGTTGCCACGATCATCATGCATCTGCCCTCAGTAGCAAGCGGCATAAGTCCTACCAGGTCGATTGCCTACTGTATAAACGGCTAATGACTCGTATGCGGGTGTAGCTCACTGGCAGACAGTGCTGGTATCAGCTTGTAGCGCTGGCAGCGGTCGTACTTTTGTACTAACTTCTTAGTATCTTGGTGTATGGTAGAGAGTCGTGGAGCTGGGGCCATGTTACATGTAGCAGGAGATGCTCAACTGCCGGTATTAGACCATTCTAGAGCTAAATTTATGGAGCAAGGGTCGGCTAAGGCCGTGCAACGCGCAGCAGAAGGTAGTGCTCAACTGCCGATACATGTTGCTCCTATGTAGAATCTTTTGGGGCGACAAAGACAAAACTTGCTTCTGAGTGTGTCATTCTAGTGTTCGTCTGCCCTTGGAGTGTATTTTGGGCCAAGTTGTTGCATTCGTCAGAAAACTTTGCATCCGCCAGGGTTTATGCCTTTATCGTCGAACGTTTGGATTGGGTGGAATAATGCGTCATAAGGATGACTACGTGTATTTGAAGGTAAAACTTAAGCTTTTGGGTTGCAACAACTATTGCTAAAATTAGCTTTTGAATTTCTGATAGCATCGAGAAGAGCTTTTGAATTGTGGAATACAGGTAGTCGGGCCTCCAGCTCTTTTCGTATGATGGTAGAGCTTATTGCTGCTTCAGATACCGTCAAGCATGTGAATCAGTCTTCCTCTGCTTCCGGTTTGGATAGCAGGGAGGTGATGTCGGGTACTTTTTCAAGTCCTTGAATGTGCACTGGCGTGCCTCGTGCCAAAATGCATGCTTCTCTGCTAGAGCGAAAGAGTCTGCTAGAGTTAGATCTTCTTTCATGATTAATTTTCCGAATAGTGGGTGGTCTGCTGGAAGTTCTTTTTGGAAGGCTGCTCTAGCTATCGAGTCATTGTATCCGACTATCCTTGCATTTTCTGCTTTGAACCTCTTCACATAGTCTGAAGTGACTCTTTTGGGTTCTTCTTGACGTTGAACAAATGGTCGGACTTCTTTTTGATCGAGAGATAGGATAAATATTCTTTGGTAAAAACGAAGGAAAGTTTGTAGAAACTTCGGATAGATTGTGGCGGTAGGGTGTAGAACTAATCTTGCGCCTCGCCTTGTAGAGTGGTAGCGAATATCTTGCACATAAGATCGTCGTTGTTTCGATAGAGGATCGTTGTGCTTCGGTAGTGCTTTAAGTGTTTCTCCGGGTCTTCATCCCCTTTGAAAAATATGAAATGTGGCATGTTGAACTCACGTGGAGGCTTTGCCTGCTCGATCTCGTCCATGAAGGGTAACTTGCTTATGTTGGTCATATCCCGTCGTAGAGCCTCATCGGCCACTTCGTTGGGTTAGAAATCACGCGATCGCTTGTTTAGGAGCCTCTCTACTTCTTCCTGAATTTGCCTTTGTTGGTGTAGTGGAGCTCTCGGCTGCCCCTAGTCTTGACCTGCTGGTTTAGGTTGCTCTTCTACGCGCTCGGTTAGTCTTTGTCGCGGCAGAGGTACATGTGGTAGATTCCTAGCAGGCGAGGGATTTCACAGGCTACTAGATGAACTTGAGTTGAATTAAGTGACTGCTTCTCTTTGTCAGTCATGCTGCCTACTCCGAAGTGATGTGGAGGATGCTCCTTGCGGACCTAGCCGCGAATAAACACTTCGTTTGGAAGGTTACTCATGTTGATTATCGGAGTGTGGCCCCAACCGTGAATGTATGCTCGTCCGTGGGCCTAGTCGAGAGTGCACGCTCCTCCACGCGCTAAGACTGGAGTATACGCTATCTTGGGGGCCCAATCGGGAGTGTACTCTGCCCAAACGCTCGGTTCGTGGCTGGTTGAGTGGCTATTTGTCGTGACGCTGCTGGAGAGGTTCTACGTCTGCCCTTGTCTTTATTCGGGACACCTCGTTTGGAACACGTTGCAATTTGGTGCTCTGCAATAACTGGTTCACCAAGGTCGTCTGTTATGTTAGGACGCTCGTCAACTCTATTACTTGTCGAGACAAGTGTTGTTCGTCATTTGGGTTGGAAGAGTTTGCAAGGAATGTATCTCCCTGAGCAGTGGAAGTGTGGTAGACTCCGGGCACAAGATTTGAGTTGGGAAATGTCAAATCCGCAGAAAAATGTGGTGAAAATGCTCCTGATTCGATCATCGGTTCGGAAATTTGGAGCAGGGACAGTTGAACTAATCTTGGACCAATTTAGGCTGCTAGGAAGGCCACGGAAGCAGGTTGTGCCACGGGAGTGGGCTGGTCGGCGGGAGCAGGTTGTGCCACGAGAGTGGGCTGCTCAGTGGGAGCAAGCTGGGTAGCGAGAATGGGCTGTTCGGCGGGAGCAGGCTGGTCCATGAGAGTGGGCTGCTCGGCAGGAGCAAGCTGGGCCACGGGAGTGGGCTACTCTGCGGGAACAGGCTGGGCCACGGGAGTGGGCTGCTCGGCATGTGGCACATGTGAGTGCGAGGCTTGGGCTCGGGCCTATGCAAGCTTGGATGGCACGGCTTAGGCCATGGTGGAACCTCGTAATGGTGATGCCACTCCGCCTATGACCACGTTTAGCCTCGCGGATCGTCGCGGTCCCATTTCTTGAGTATTAGAATTTTTACTTGTGGAATTTTCTAAATTTCTAGCCATTATATTCCTCTTTTACGTTTTATCAAAGAATCTTTGCAAATAAAAAATTCTAATAATAAGAAAGTATGAAAAATACAAGGGGACTAGAAAATAGAAAAAATAGAGAAAAAACCTTTTTACGCGAGAGCATTCTACGAGTATGGATCTTAGCTCTCAATGAAAGCACCAATTTGTGGATACAAATTTCTTTCTCCTTGATCTTGGACAAAATTGCACCTACAAAACAAATAACACCTTAGGTCAAGGCCAAGAGCCTCACGCGTCCACGATGAATAGAGGGCTTTGGCCGAAGAACTTCCGATGCCAAAGTTATAATTTAGAGAGAAAAGTGTTTGAGAGTTTTGGAGAATTTTAGTAAGAGTGTGGAATGATCTTTTGGTGAAAATGGGAGCCTATTTAAAGGGATAGGCCGGTCCTCTTTGGAGAAAGAGTGGCCGGCCATTAGGTGGGTTTTTGGGTTTAATTTTGGTTTAATTAGCCAATTTTAATAGGTATTAATTGGCTAATTAAACATAAGGGGAATGTTTTGGTGGTTATAGAATATTTAGAATAAATAGATAATTAGGTTATGTAATAATTAGCTAATTGATTTAGCTAAAAAAGGGAAATTAGGTAAAGAATATATGGGGTGAAATAAATTTTAGGGATTACCTTGTAGAAGGATTTGATGAGATGAATTTGAATTGTTACCTTTTTTGGGCATTTCTGACTTGATTGAGGATGATTGTCTGCTACTCGCGCGTAGGAATCCTGATATGCCTCAAGGGTATTTTTGTCTTCTTTATCCAAAAATCCACGTGTTATCTTGTGAATATTTTTGGCTCCACAGATGTTGCATGTTTTTACGAATGAAATATATGGTTGTTAAGCTATCTTCATATGTGAAAATTAGGTTTTTTTAAGAAAAATTAATGAAAATGATTTGAAAATTTTGAGTTTTAACGATGAGGACAAAATAAAAGGTAAAGTGAATAATACTAAAATTGACTTTTTAATATAAAAAAGTAATTTTTCGTTAAAGTAAATAGTATCGAAATTTTTTCATTAAAGTTACTTTTTTTATTTTTTTTATTTTTTATTTTTATAAATTTATTCGGGTCAATGTCTTTAGGAAATTAGGTTGGTTGTTGTAGGTGTGAACCTTCACGGAAGTCTCAGACAAGTTGTGCTCGTGTTGCACATGCTCATTTTACAAAGGAATAGGGCCCACTCCAACAATGGCGCTGACGCCGATGGACAATAAAGAAGTGTTTATAATTGTGTTTTGCGGGATCACACTCAGTGGTGCTGACGTCGATGGACTATAAAAAAGTGTTTATGGTTATGGTGTTCCGGGCCACACTCAAATGAAGCCTTTGGTTAAAATTTATTTTTCAATAATGCTATAAAGGTTAATTTTGTATATAAAATTTTAAAAAATTAAAGAACATAAAAAGTAAGGATTGATTTATTATTTAATCGTTGATAAACATATTTGTTTTTATTAGTAACACATCATTTTTATTTTGTAATTTTATCTCTAAATTTAATCTCTTTAGCAATACTCCTCATTTTTACCTTTCACATACTTTTCTTAATTTTAATCATCAAATTAAATAAATTAAATATAATCAATAAACAAAATTAATAAAAGTGTAAAAAGTAAAATACAATGTGTCAATGTCACTATCAAACATCCCAGCATATAGATCCAGCATGGCGTTCGAGTTTTCTGGAATTTGTCCCGCACAAAAGGATTCCCACTTGTACAGTATAAGTGGAAAGGACAATATTAGAGAGAGATTAAATTTGTAAATAAAATTTAAAAATTAAATTACGTGTTACTAATAAGAATGAGTACGTTTATTAATGTTTAAGTAATAATCTAATTATTAACTTTTATATCATTTAGCTTACAAAATTTTATCTAAAAATTTAATCTTTATGAAAAATATGTTTTAAGAACGCGTCAAAGAAAGTCTAAGAGAAGACCAAGACTTAGCCATATTTTCATCGATAACGCAGCCGCCTTTAGCTGATCAACAATAGCATCCTACAATTATTTGTTTATTTATCACAAACTAGCTATATATTGAGAGAGAAACTTGTAGCGCAGCAATTTAACACATAGTAACTCCACCACTAAAGAAGTTTACGTTATATTCTCTCATCATTTTCACAGCAAATAAACTCCCATAGCCATGGCAGCTGCTTGTGATAAGGGTTTCTCATGCAATTACATGCTCCTTGAACCAAAGGATGTGGGTTTCTTTGATCTGTTTCACATCTTGTTTTCCAATAACTTAGAAAGGAGGAGGTTCGTTGACTCTTCTGAGGAAACTGAGGACGACTTTCAGCGCAGATGGCTCATATTTCTCTCTATTGTTGTCCAAAAATTGCTTCAATTTGTGGCCAAGCCAATGGCAGCTATTGGCTGGGGGATCGAGATGTGTTTGAATCTTGTCTCAAGTAATCAAAACTTGGTCGGACTCCTTCTAAATTTACTGCGAGGTACACATATAGTTTATTTATTAACTTGCGTCCTTCCCACGCAGCAGCTGTTTTGGTTAAGTTAATTGCCAATTTACTAGCATTAATTACAATTAGTATTCTTTTATCATGCACTCACAGTTGTTCCTTCCATGCCCAAGAACAAAACACAAATGGCTGTATTGGCTTCTCCCTGAATACCGATTCCAGAATTCGTCCACAATTAGCACTCTCATAAAAGAAATTAATGTAATTTGAGTAACGACTATCATAAGTAGTGCCATCAACGCTGCCTCTCATGAGAACATCTAAATGGAGGCTTGAGCGGCAGCAACGGCCTCCACTGCCTCTGTTCTCGGTGTTTCATAATTTTAAAAATAGATAGATCAGATAGATAGAGAAAGCAGTTGGCATGTCGGGAAGTAAATAACTTTATATTTTGGAATTATATACGAAGGGATGAGATGGATATTGTATTAGTTGGTCTATATAATATAAGATAATATGGGTCCAAGCTGGCAAATTTGGCGTGAAAAAACTAAATTAATAAAAAAAATACTAGCTAGTGAACGCATGCATCTGTATCACATGGAATGATGGAAGTACGTACCATAATGTAGTAGCTATGATGAACTGTGTTTTTTATTTTATTTTATGTTAAAGAAGTGTTATATATCAACTGTGATAGTATTTCTAATCTGTGAACCAGGTCAATAAACAATAGAAAAAAAATATATAATTAATCTGTACATGTTGGACTATTTTATGGAGATTAAATGGATATTAATGGTGATACGAACAGGTAACGTGATAATACCAGATAAATCCTCAAGAACGTTCTTGTCGTTTATTGGAAATTTGGACAAGCGAGTAGAGCTGGACGAAAGCATCAAGCCTGGAGATGGCAAGTACAACGCAGCACTTAGTGTGATGGCGTCTAAAATATCATATGAGAACACATTCTACATCCAAACTGTTGTCCAGGATCATTGGAAGGTATCACATTATTTTGCATATCTTTACCTCCAATGCTTCCATTAATTTTAGTATAATATGATAGTCCTATGGTTCAACTGTAAACTGATGACTGCCTTTTGTTTTCTATTTTCCTTCTTTTTGCAGATGGAGTTCTTGGGCTCTTATGACTTCTGGAATGGTAAGAAATGACTAAATCTGAAGAAAATTATAAAGTACAGAAAATTCGGTTTAGAGAACTTTGTTAATGCATATTTTATTTTCTAAAATAGGTTACAAAAAGTTTTCCTGTTCGACTATGGAAATTAAATCTCATGTATACGCATTAACATAGGGTAATATGATCTATATATAAGTGAATTATATATAGGTTAATTTACCCAGCAAAAATTCACTTAAAGTCATTCGAAGTTAAGTACCACTTAAATCCCAAACTAACAAAACATTATTATTGTCGTGTAGATTATCAAGAAAAAGCCACAACACAAGCCTGTATGTTCCGTGACAGAAGTGGTGACCATGACACAATTGTTGTGGCCTTCAGAGGCACTGAACCCTTTGATGCGGATGCATGGTGCTCCGACTTTGACATCTCCTGGTATCAACTTGAAGGGGTTGGAAAGATCCATAGTGGCTTCATGAAAGCTCTAGGCTTACAAAAGAATGTCGGTTGGCCGGAGCCTGAGCAAATCAAAGAAGACGGTAGCCGCCCAGCCTTGGCTTACTATGCCATTAGAGATATGTTGAAAAAACTTCTTCTGGAAAATGACAAAGCCAAATTTATAATAACTGGGCACAGTTTAGGTGGGGCACTAGCAATTCTCTTTCCGGCAGTTTTAACATTTCACAAAGGGAAGGATTCAGATTTGCTGTTGGAGAGGTTGGAGGGAGTCTATACATTTGGGCAGCCTAGGGTTGGAGATAAGGCTTTTGGGGAGTACATGGAAAAGAAAATGAAAGAGCATAAGATTAGGTATTTTAGGTTTGTTTATGGGAGTGACATGGTGCCTAGGTTGCCTTATGATGACAAAGCTCTAATGTTCAAGCACTTTGGGACTTGCCTCTACTATAATAGGAATTATGAAGTTCAGGTGAGCACTACTTTTCTCTTATCAAATCTAGTAAGAATGGAAATGTTTATTATGTCATATTATGTTATCTAACCAACATTATCTGTCGTGCGATTGTGAAAAAGAATCGACTTGGCTGATGGTCCAAATTCAAAATTTTATAACATAAACAAATATCATTTTCCAATTAGAAATACGGCTGATATATATCTCAGTTCTGATAAAAATTGTGTTGTTATTATTACTTTATAATGTCAATAATAACTCTCTAGAAATCGTATAGAGTGGGCTAATTTCATAATATCTTATTACATGCTTCTTAATTATTGGACTAATTTCATAATATATTATTGCATGCTTCTTAATTATATATTCATGTGCTGCAGGTTGTTCCAGAAGAGCCAAACAAGAATTACTTCTTTCCAACAGGGACAATACCAATGATAATGAATGCTTTTGGTGAGCTCGCAAGAAGTTTCACCATTCCAAATAAGTTGGGACCAAACTACAATGAAGGCCCCTTGTTCAAGTTGTTTAGGCTAATGGGTTTGCTACTGCCAGGAGCACCAGCACATTGTCCCCAAGATTATGTAAATGCCACCAGATTAGGATCCTCGCATGTGTTCCTCCCTCACACGAATTCAGTGAAATCAAAATCCATATAGTCCTGCCTACGATTTCATTGTAATTAATTTCAAATTCCGCAGGAATTTGTAGTGTGTTTCCAAGTTTATACCTTTCACTAAGAAGGCCATTGAGTTAATTAAATCTTTATTTCTTTTACATTTTTTTCACGGAAAACAAATGCAATTTTTTTATTTGGAAAACCCTTATAGTACAACTGTTACAAGTACAATAAAATAAAAATGCCTAAGAGCGTCTCCAAATGAGATGTCAAAATGTCCATATCAATAATAATAGTAATAAAAGATATCCCTAATCTTTTTCAACCGAAATGTCAATTCCTACGTGGCATGACATAGAAAGGCAACAAAGAAAGTCGCTGTCAAAATTGATAGCATCTTCAAATCTATTTTTAGTAATTAATAAATGCTTTTGATAATTTTTATACTTATCTTTTGTTTCAAAATACTTATTACAACTATAAAAAGTAAATAATATAATAAATAATAATTTAAATTTGACATATATGAAAAATCAATGTGCCACACAAGCCTTCAAATTTAAATTTTGGGTTTAAACTTTAACATCTCTTTTGGAAATGGTCTAACGGGTTGCAACCACATTTATAATGTAAGTGGATAATATGGTTGACATGTTTTCACTTTTAAAATATTTTATATTACAAATATACTTGTTATAATTTGAGTAAAATAATAAAATTATATGGTTATGTATTAGGTTACATTATGCATTAGCGCAACCAGATCATTCATGTCTTGAGAACAAAGGATAAAATAAAACAATCATACAAAAACACAAGTTTTCAAATAAATAAGATTGCGACAGCCACATCGTTGACATGGCCAAACCACACCTTGTGTGCCTTAGATAGGCTAATCTACCTTTTCTGACGCATGGATATTTTGAAGTTGAGAGTTATAAAATATTAGAAATATTATTTTTATTTTTTTTAACAAATAATATTATCTACATTAAGGGGAAAGAGATGAGTTTAATCGACCTTTCCTTGATTCCGCATCTTTCCATGTATTCAGACTTGACTTGAGGCTCGTACAAGGATTTGAACTTCAAGGCTTTATTAGACTTGCGTGTGACATTTTTGAGCCTCAACATTTAAAAAATGTTTTTTTTTTTTTTTTTTTTTTTTGTGGTAGTGCGTAGTGAACCTTCCTTGGAAAGAACTACGTAAAATTCCTGTAGCTGGAACATGAGGCCACACATCTTAAAACACCACAACTCCATAATTACAAACTTAGCATAACTATCATACAATTTCTTATGGACAGATAGGTCACATCCAACTAACATGAATGATAACTTTCATAAGAACTTAACATTGCAAATGAAAATGCTTAGAAGATAAGGAGAAAAGGGAAAGAGATTGAAGAGACCAAAACGAATTGATGCCGACCGTAAACCAAAGACAGAAGTTGGCGGCAAAAGATTTTATTCTCTATATCAAGTAGGGTTTTTGTTTATGCAAATGCACCAAAGCTAAAGCAAGCTATGATTAGAGTACAAATATAACTTAATAAATTGGTAGCATGTCACATTTCTTTCGTAAAGCAATCATCATTTGTGAATATAAAAAAATTATAATTTAGTAAATTATTTATTTATTCATTCAAAATTTAGTAAGGATGAGAGGTGGGTTGGGAAAGTAAGTTTGGGAATGAAAACAATGACACCCAAAATTTAACAAAGTTGAACGAGTAAAAGCAACTCCGAAGCATCCTCGACATTTCGAATCTTGAAGCAGAGAAAATGGGTCCATTTGTAATCAAAGGAATAAGAAATAGTAATTATATAACCTAAAAGTGAGTGTAGATCCTCCATTATTTAAGAGGTTATATGCTATCTTGATGCTTGCAAGAAAGGCTTTAAAGCTGGGTGCATGGGGTAGATGGTTGTCATCTTGAGGGACTATATGAAGATGAATTATTATGTTCCATCATTTTATATTTTGATTTAAATTGGTCAGAGACTACCTACTTAGTTTCTCTGGTTATTGTCACAGGTCTATTACTTGCAACAGTTAGTACTGATGCTAATGATAATATGTTTCCAATAGCCTAGGTCAAGATTTAGCACTAGGGTGAGGTGTGATATGCTTCTTAACAACCTATGTGAAGCTTTAATAGTTGGATACTTACTTCTAGGGAACAATTTTAACCATGATGGATGATCAAGTGCAATTTGATGAGAAGGTTGTAGGCTAAAAATGCATCAATGATTAGATGACCAATAAGAATTTGTCCTAAAATACAAACTAATCTCAACAAGGTGAGATTTTCTGGTATGAATTATTTGGCTGCACATGCGTGAAATCTTGTATTCCAAGTTGAGATTTACTTGAATGATTAGTATGTTGTGGATGTTGGTAATAGGACTTGTACTTGTAGGAGTTGGGATCTGACTAGATCACATGCATCCATGCTTCTACAACATTACTTCACCATAGAGCTAACCCAGAGGAATGTGGATGAGGTGTATTCTAAAGAAACTTACTTGAGAGCTTATGACTACATGTGACCCAGCTGGAAATTCAGCTCAAGTGCATATAAGGGCTAAAAACTTGAGAGTCATAATGTAAGAATCCTAATTGGACTAAACTACGTTGAATAAGGCTAAAATACAATTGGTGGTTATACAAACTGACTTCGAGTTTAAATGTGGAAATAAGCATCCTAATATAAAGGAAACATAGGTCATGATAAGGATGCCACATTGCTCCACTCTTGAAACTGATCACTGTGTTTACAGCAGTTAGTAACCACCTATCCATGATAGATGGAGGTTGGTGAAGTTCAAATCTATAAATAAGGATTTCCTGCTCACAAAGAACACATTCTGAAAACTAGGGTTCTATCACCATTGGAACATAAGGTCTTGAGTGAGTAGAAGAGTTATTGTGTATAATTAACAACCACCATGGCTGCACCAGGTAAGTTTTTCTCATTACATTTAATCGTGACCTAGCAAAGCATGCTAATATTGTTCGAGCAAATATTTCTCTAGAAACGGTCTCTGGACCTTAGCATAGCTCCCCAAGAGATTGGCACTTTGGACATGTATATTTGGTAGTCGGGCTCTTACTTGCCTTGTGTGCTGTAATAAGAACTTGAAGTTAGTTCTGAAATGTGCCTTTGTGGGGCCTTAGGTGTAGGCCTTGAGGCTCGCAATCAAAACTAACTAAGTGCTTAGGTGTGCCACTACTATTTCAATATAGCAAATATAGAACAAATGTGTTTCAAGTCAATTACTTGCACCCCAAGTTACTCAAACTTCTTGTTATCGAAGGATTGTCACAGATGGGTTAAGTCTGTATTAAGTTCTTTTCTTACCTTGTAAACAAGGACATTTAGTTCATTATCTTGTATGTTCGAATGGAGGGAGTCCAGATCCCCTTCAGTCATTTGTTTGGTTCCAAATTGCTCTTAATGAAAACAAATTTGTTTAGTTATCCAGGTCCCGATGCAAATGAGACTCTTAAAATAGAAAAACAGGTAGAAATGATTTGAATACATGCTGAAGAGTACATTAATCAATAGATCTACTAATTTAAAGAACAAACAAAGAGACTCAAGCAAGATTTCACCTTGTTTGGCAAGGTTGAACCTCTTGCGTTCACTTCTCTTTGAGTTTACAGGGGTTGTAAGCTAAAAAGGGATGAATGCTAAACAGGTTTACACGAAGGAATCGATACTACAACACTAAGGGAGGTACCAGGGCTTTTATACTAGACAAAATATAGCTTTTATGAGGAAACTATTGCTAAAGAAACTAAGTTTGTGTTGATTTTAGGCTTAAAGAGTACGAATTGGCTTGAAAGCAGAGTTTGGATGCTTATTTGTTTGATTGGTTGAGTGTCCTTGTCTCTGATGTCTCTTCTCCTTTTTATAGGCAATTTGGCTAGAAGGTTAGGGTATTGCTCTTGCCTGAAAGCTCTTAAAGGGTAGCGAGTCATTAGCTTTTTACATGCAGTGCCACTGGAAAATGTTTTATGGCTGATAGTAAGTTAGTCTTCATCACTTGTCACTTCAGTTATAAACACGTGTTTTATGTCTTGGCTGAAAAGGCTTTGGTTTGCTTCTGGGCCTGATGTTGAGCCTTGGGTAGATTCACCTTGTTTTGGCATCTTTGGGCTTTCTTTTAGTTGAACCCAATATTCAAATATTAACCCAAAACAGTGACCCCTTTAATCATTGTTAAGTCTGCAAATCGAGGCGTTAATGATGATTAAACAGTTGTTGCATGCTCTTACTTGGGAATTGCACCATTTAAAACAACCATTTGTTACCTAAACCTTTGCACTAACCTACAATTTTCAACGTTAATAAACTACTTTACTATATAATCTTTAGTTAAATCCTTCAGCCAAGTACCTTAACAATTTTAATCCTCCAAACTTCCAAAATCCCAGATTTCTTAGAACCCTCATATTTCTAGAGTTCTATTACTCTCAGTTCTTACACCCTATTCTCAATTTTTCTCTTATTTCTTTCAAAGCTTAATGGCACCCAAAGTTGTTCAAGCTCAATCTTCTTGTGAATCTGGCGATAGCATTGCCACTATGCGTCATTTGCATAATGGCCTTCATTGCCTTTAGGCTGGCCTGAATACTTTTCTTTTCTTCGAGGAATGGGGAGTAAACTCTTTAGGACCTGCATGGACCTCTTGGGTTCCAATTGCAGTAGAGAACAATATGCCCAAGGCTAACTGATTTACTCATAACCCATATTCGGCTTAGGCTGGTATTTCGACCTCCAAGTGGTTGAACCATAAAAAAGGTTTCCTTGTGATGAAAGATGAAAGCTAGACATAGTGGATAAACAAGCTCAGTCCCACCTTAAAAAAGAAGTGGATGAACAACGACATATATGAGCTGATAATGCTTTCTAAGACAACTGTGATTGCTAAGCCCGAGTTGCTAACCACAACTCTTCTCTTCTAGAATTCAGGGACCAACACCTTTGATTTCATGATGGGTCCAATGTCCTCGACCATCATTGACATGGCTCAAGTCTTCGGGCTAAGGCCCTCAGGCAGAGTTGTGGATGTTACCCATGACTGATCTCCCTTTTCTCACCCAACTGCTGAAAGCTCGGGCACCTCTGATCTTGTGACTCAGTTGGAGTACACCTCTTCTACTTTTAAGAGCTATGAGACTTCTTTCACGGGATTCATCCCATTTGTCAATAAAAACTTTGGCTTATCCTCATCTAATGCTAACAGAGATCAAGAACACATGTACTTTCTTTTATATTGGCTCAACAAGCATGTCTTCCCCAACAAGTCCAAATAAGTGAAGGTCGAGTGGATCCCCTTGGTGGAAGTTCTTCATCACTTTGATGATACGGCCACGAGCCTCTTCATTCTCACTCACCTTTATCATCTTCTTTATGAGATGACCTGAGGCGCTCCCTTCGAGACCAACCTCAACGGGTTAACCTGGATGGTCCAATTGTGGTTGCAATGGTACTTTCCTGAGCTTCAAGCACCAAACCTCGAGTTTCTCGAAGGAGTGAACCCTGCCCGCATTCTAGCCGAGGCATCACCCACCAATCTTTCCATATTCTTTTGCCTCTACTTTTTCAGAGTTTGCAGGACTCGGGGCAGACTTGGAGTGAGGAGCTTCAATACTGAGAAAATACCCTTGGTTTTCAGACCAAGACTTCCAGGATGCCTTCGAAGATGATGCCAACCCATTTTGCAAGGAGAAATTTATAAGTTGCATTTGGCCGAGATGTCTGGCTTGGGGTGTAAAGAAAGACCGTTATGAACACAAGCTGGAGATTTATTATCCAAACTTCTGCAGTAGGCAGCTAGGCTTTAGGCAAGCCATTCCAATCCTATTTTTTTACTCTGTGCACTGTGGCAACTCCTACCGTCTTCACTATCCACAAGAAGTCGCATTTCAGGTTGCTTGATGAAGTCTTAAAGTCATGAGCAAGATTGCCCATAAGCTTGTGGTGCTGAATTTTGAGTGTACTCCCTCATTTTCTACTTAGTGGGAAGCTAAGTGGACTAATAAGTATGAAGGGGATTTGTGAGAATCCTATGACCGTCTCTTCGAGCAACTCTCAATCAAGTCTTATCCCAAACCAGATGAGCTTGAAAACTCGAAGGAGATGGTTCACCAAAAGAACCAACTTCTCCTAATAGGTACCTTTTATTCTTTTAACTTGTATTTTATGACATTTTATCATCCTACCCTCTTATAATTCTTTCCTTTGTTATTTTGAACTTGCAGCCCAAGGCAACACTGGAGAGATGGATGTCGGGCTAGATGAAGCAGCCGCAGACGAACTTGTCCTTCAAGGGGTTGTAGCTGAGGTTGCAAGGCAAGGAGCTCGGAAGAGTGAGGATATTTCTAAACTTTTTGAAGGCTCAAAGGCAGAAGCTGAGGTGGAGATTCAGGCACCCCGGCGAGTAAGGGCAATTGTGGTGAAAACCTCAGAATCCGAGCTTGAAGATCAGCCCGAAACTCGGTCTATTTTGCCTGTTCCGCGGGCAACTCCTACCAAGAAGGGGACAAGGGCTCAGGCTTCTAAAGCTTCCAAAGTCCCATCTGCATCTACTACTTCTACTGCTTCTCTAACTAAGGCGGGCAGAAAGAAGCAGAAGTTTTCTAGTAAGCAATCTTCTATTTTTTTTTACTGTTATTTCACTTTGTCTTGGAATATGAAATAACCACTTTCTGCAACTAGGGCCTCAAGGAACCATAAAATCCAACTTTTGTTTCAATGGATGAGCCATTGAGGGCAGAGATGTATCAGAAGGACAATCCCCTCCTTGATTCTACCATCAAGGAGTTAAAGGTATAAAATCTATTCTTTTAAGCATCCAACTCTTCTTCATAATTATCTCTCTCAATACTTGTACTGACTTCTCACTTTTGTTTTAAAATAGGACATTAGGGGTAAAGGGTCTATTCAACTCGAGCCTTCTTCTCCTCATGCCCGATCAGTACATGCTTCCCCCTCTCGGGTTAAGCCTTCAAAGGTATACCTCTTTCTCTTTTTTGGGTTTAAACTTATATCTTCACCACTTTGGAGTTTAATGATTGATTTCCATTTTTTTGTAGGCCAAGATTGGGGAAGCCGCTTCTTCAATCGGGCAAAGCTCAATTCCCATGTCTTTTATTCATCCTTTTGCATTGGTGGTGACTCCAACTTCCCAATTCAATCTAAGTACTGGGGAGATGTTGCACTTTATGGAGGATAATAGTAACTCAGTGAGCATTTTTGTCTTGACATTTTTGTGCTTACAGTCATCTCCTTCTTTTATACTTATCTTCTTTTTGTTTTTCCCACTCTTCCCCAGCACAAGAGTCTCATTAACCAGCAACAACTGTATTTAGGGAGCCCATAGTCCCTGAGATCCATGTGGTCTCATTGGTGACTAGCCCGTGGGCTTCTCTTCAAGTAGCAACAACCACAGAAAAGCTTCCTTCTCCTATTCAAAATCATTCTCAGGTATGAAAGTCTTTTACTTCTATTTTCTTTTCTGCATAAGTTGGTTACTGACACTTGCCATTTCTTCTCGATGTTTATAGTTTTATGGTGAGGGCTCGGGCATTATTCCTCTTTCTTTAGTAAGCAAGAACAATCCCTCTCAACAACTAAGGGAAGCAACTCTTCTTCCACCTCATTCCAAGGCTTCAGGTTCAATTCAGGTATATCAAATTCCCTCTCTAACTTTCTTTTCTTCCATTGCAGACTACTTTTCTAATCTTTTTTCCCTTTGTTTGCAGCAAAGTCTTGGCGAGGGCTCGGGCCACTCTCCTTCACCTTTAGTATGCAAGGCAGATCTTCTCAGGCCTCTCTTGGCTTCTAAGGTCATAGGGATTCCCATTCCTTCACCTCTAGTGCTGCCACCTTCATTCCTACTCCCGAGTCTCTTCCTTCTTTGCCAACCAAGGCTGCCTCATGTGCTACTACTGAAGGTGTTAGAGAGATACCTCCACTTTTAGCATCCACTTCTTCAACGACATCTTTGCCGGAGCTGGTCATGAAATTCGGGCATATCAAGACCAAGCTGTAATCTTCTCTTCTCCAAAATGTTCGCCAAATCTTCAAGGATTAGATAAGGAGGGACTTTACTGCTTCCTTCAATCTCAAGGTCCTTCATGATGCTGAGAAGGCCTTGACTGAGCTTTACAAGGCTCAGTTACTGTAAAAGGCTTAGTACGAGTCTTTTCTCAGTTTCTTTGAGAACCTTCAGGCGTTGAAAGATCAACACCAGTGGGCATCTAATAGAGTAAAGTGTTATCAAGAAAAACATACTCAGACTTCTGCCACACTCCAGCAGCTAGTAGATGAAAGGTTAGTCATAAAGGACAAGATTGCAATAGTAGATTCTAAGATTCGAAGACTAGAGAGCAACTTTCTTCGTTGAAGGCTGAGAAGATGACCTTAGCTAACCATCTTTTTCAGAAGATAGAAGAAATGGAGAAGATTACTTAAGAAGTTGAAGATTCCAAAACCCAACTTGCCAATAGCAATATATACCTAGGATAGCCAAGCAGAATTTTCACCATTATGCAAACTTATTATTTTAGGATAGCTGCCTTTGCCGAAAATGCAAAGTTATTAGGCTAGGATCCTTGTATCTTTTTATGAAATGAAATGAATCTCTTCTTCACCTTTACTTGTCTTATTGTCCTTCGAATTTTTAACTGTAGTAAATTAACTTCAACTTTTCTCAATTTGCTTAAATCTCCTTAATATAACAATCTCTTGCATCCCATAAAGCTGGATGATATTTCTTAAAAAACTTAGCATTGATTAGATGCCTTTGCAAGTTGCCTTCTAAATCTGCCAAGTAGTATCCTCATATATAAAGGGTTTGGTTGACAGTGAAAGGGCCTTCCCAAGTGGGACTCCACTTCGTAAAGCCTCTAACTTGAGCTCCTAAGGGAAAAATTGTTTTCCACACTAATTCCCCCACTTTGAAGGCTTTTAACTTTACCTTTTTGTCGTTTGCTTAGGCAATAGCTCTCTTCCCTTCTTGAATCTTGTTTAAAGTTTCAATTTGAACTACATCCAGATCTTCAACTCATTGGCTCATAACTTGGATGTATTCTTCATTGTGTAAACCATACTAGTTTTGAAGTCTAACCGAACTTACATTGATCTTCATAGGAATCATAGCATCTTGCCCAAAGGTGAGAGCATAGGGAGTAGTTCCAGTTCCTGCTCTCTTGGAGGTTCTGTAAGCCCACAAAGTGTCTCCCAACATCTCATGCCATTTCTCTAGATTACCTGCAACCACTCTTTTAATAATGTTCACCAAGATTTTGTTGCTGGCCTCTGCTTGACCATTTGATTGGAGGTAGTAAGGACTAGATTGGATCATCTTAATCTTGAATTTACTTGCAAGTTCCTCTACTTCTTTTGAAATAAAAGATGGCCCGCGATCAGTAACAATTGTCTCGAGCACCCCATACCTGTGTAAGATCTTGGTTTCAATGAACTTTTTGATAGCAGTTGAAGTGATAGTCTTTATAGTTGAAGGTTTCACCTACTTGGTGATAGGAGCATATTTATGCGACTTTGTTAGCTTGTTTCTTTGCATTTAGTAAGTTAGTTTCTATTTATTATAGTGTTTTAAGCTATTTTCGTGTGTTTGTAGGTTTAAATGATAAAGTTGGCAATAAAGTGCAATTTGGAGCATTTTAGAGCAGTTTTGGGCTTGGAATGGATTGCACATGCATAGGGCAAGGTGGATGGACGAATTTGAAGATCAAGAGACGCTAGAAATATGATTAACATCTGGAAGAATTAAATTGAAGACTTTGAAGATAAGGAATCAGCTACAAAGAATATTATCCAAATTACCTTATCTTATCCAAACCTTATCCAACCTTATCTTATCTTATCCTATCCTAATCTTTTCCTAGCTTAATTCCAGCTTCAAAGAGGACTCTTTTTCACTTTAAATCACCTAAATATCAAGTTCTAGAAGCCCTATTTTCGTGCCCTAAGTTTATGCTTCATGTAACCCTTCTAGAAGTTCTAGAATCTGCCACAAGGACCATTCCTTGTCTTTCTTGGAATCTGATTGAAAGTATCTTTGTTCTTTGGTGATTTGGAGTCTTAATTCCTCTCATTTTCAGCCCAAATTCGTGCCTTCCCTTCACCCTATAAATACATGATGCCGCAACACTCATAAACCACCACCATCTACCACAATTTCACACCACACCTGAAGCCGTGCTTGCCATTCAAAATGTTGGATTGTTAGAGCGTTTTTAGGTGTATTCTATTCTTTGTTTACAACGTTTAAATTTAATTATCTTTGTTTTGTGAACATGAGGAACTAAAATCGTTTTAGTTAGAGGTGAATTCAAAGCCATGAACATATATGTGATATGAATTGATTTCATCCAATTATTGTTTCATAAATCATGAATGCGATTTACTTATCTGGATGATTGATAACTTATTTTTGTATGTTGATTAAGGAGGCCTACTTAGTTTGCATGCATGAATTTGATGCTAGAATATAAGGGAGTTTCACGTAATAGTTATTCACTTATATTCACAAGTAGTGGAAGTCACTAGTTATGATTGTGTTAAGTGAATTCTTGGCAAGAGTCTCATGCGTTTCATAGTGATGAATGCTTTATCAATGCTTATGATTTTCATAGAATTTAATGACTTTTTATATGTATCTCTATCATGCGTTTCATATAGGGAACTTGAGAAAGATAATTTGGTTGTAATGCGTATTCATTCAATTCAATGAAATAAGGAAAATATGATGGTTGGTTGTGCGATGCAATTAACTTAAGGCATTGTCATTGATGGTTTAAAGGAATAATAAGTGGAAATCGATTTGTATGCAAGTGTGTCATGTGTGGAGAATGACCCTCTAGCTAGCTTATCACCCATAGTTTTCCCTAATTTTGTCCAAAGTTGTTTAAGTCTTTAAATCTGTTTTTTTTTTTTTAACTTTAATTTCGTCCAAATCAATCTCCCCTTTAATTAAGTGTGTTAGATTAGTTAGAAACGTGTTCATATCACCCTTTAGAATTCATCCAAATCACCCTTTAGAGTCTAGTTTGAGTCTATTTGATTGTTTTGTGTTGTTTTGAGTCTTTTTAGTTTGTTTTGAGTCATATAAGTCTAGTTAAGTGTTTTTAAGTTTAGTTTTGTATTTTTAAGTCAGTTTAGAGTAGATTAGCATCTTTTCTAATCCCCAGCCTAAAACGATCTCTACTTTTATATACTACAATCATAGGGTTTTAATTTAAGTGTTAGAATATTTCACATCACTTGGTAAAGTAATCTGTTGCCACAATTATGAATGTGTGCCCTTTGCTAGAAGATGGGTAAATTTACTCGATAAAGTCTATGGCCCATCCTTTGAAGGGCCAAGGCTTGACCACAAGGTTCAAGGGTATTGAGGACACATGTTGGAAAGGTTTATGCCTTTGACATTCTTCACACCTTCCAGCATAGGCCTTGTAGTCATTCTCCATCTCGGGCCAAAAGTAGCCATATCTTCTTACTATCCATCTCGGGCCAAAAATAGCCATATCTTCTTACTAACCACCTCATCTTCATTCTAGCTTGATGTGCTCCACAGATTCCTTCATGTACTTCGGCCATCACTCTTATTGATTCTTCTTGGCCTAGGCACTTTAATAATAGTTGATCTGGAGTTTTTCTTAACAGATTTTCCTCCCACATAACATACTTAGTTGCTAGCTATCTATTATTCTTACTTGTGGAGAAATAAGGATTTTTTCAAGTATTGAGTAATAGGTGATCTCCAATCTTCTATCTTTGGCTCTTTAGTCATCACATATAGGCCAAATCTTCTCTCAAAGATAGAAGAGAGATTTCTCCTTTGCACTTCCACCTCTACCTCGAATCCTCTTTCTTGGATTTGTGCTTCATAAGCCAAATGCGCCATCTCATTGGCCATTGCATTTGACTATCTGGGAATATGGTTGACTGATATTTCAGTGCCTCATTAACTCAACAATTGAATGGCTGCCAAGTAATAAAGGGCCATGGTGATGTGTTTGCATTTTTATTCCCCATTTAGTTGATTGATCACTAACTCTGAATCACCAAACGCATCCATTTCAGTTGCCCCCAACTCTATCAAGATCTCTAGACCAATTATCAGTGCTTCATACTCTGCCCGATTGTTGGTAATATCTTAATATTCCAGAATGAATGAATAGCAATGTTAAACCTCCTTGGGATTAATAATGACAAACTCATCCCCAGTAGCGCTTTGAGTGCAAGATCCATCAAAATACAACTTCCAATGAGTGATCCAGAGGCTAGATATCATTTTTATCTCTTGTTGAATACATTCCTCTTTGCCCGAGAGAGCTCTGCTTGGTAGGATCCAGAGATTGGATACCTCTAAAGTCCCTAGATATTGATAAGTTCATCCTGTGATTCTTGGTGCTCGGCTAAGAAGTCTGCAATTGCTAGCCCCTTTATTGCTCTTTGAGGTATATATTGAAAACTGAATTCTGATAGTGCTAGAATCCACTTTCCAATCCTCCCAGTTAGCATTGGTTTTAACAGTATGTATTGTCCTGGGAATGATGTGGATGTGGTAAGGCAACATGTAATACCATAGTTTGCAAGCAGTGAAGTACAAAGGCAAACACAACTTTTTCACTAGGTATATCTTGTCTCTACCTCAGTAAGGATTCTATTGAGGTAGTGTATCGCCTACTCTTTCCCACCTTCATTGTTTTGGGCTAACAGACTTCCCATTGACTTTTCAGAGGTAAAAATGCAAAACTTTAAAGGCTTCCTTCTCTAAGGTGGCATGAACACTAGTGGAGAGGCCAAGTAAGCCTTTATTATGTCAAAGGCCTCTTGGTATGATGAGCCCTACTCGAACTCTTATTTATCTTTCAATCTTAACAGATGAGTCAATAACTGAATCTTGCTTGCCAAGTTAGCAATAAATCTCCTTAGGAAGTTGATTTTTCCTAGAAGCCTTTGCCGTTGTACTTTATTGGTGGGAGGGGGTGATTCCATTATTGCCTGAGCCTTGTTTTTATCGACTTCTACTTCTCTTTAATGAACAAGGAATCCCAAGAAATTGTCTGATCTTACCCCAAAAACACATTTCTTAGGATTCATTTTCAACTTATGGGTCCTCATTCTTATTAAGGCTTGTCTGAGGTCTACCAGGTGCTGTTCTTCAGTTTTAGATTTCATGACAATGTCATCAATGTATACTTCCATGCTATGGCCAATCAAGTCATGAAAAATGGCATTCATTGCTCTTTGATAAGTTGCACCAGCATTTTTTAGTCTGAATGGCATTACCAAGTATTCATATGCTTCGACATGTCCTGGGCATCTAAAAGTTGTTTTATGTATGTCTTCTTTTGCCATTTTTATCTAATTATTACTAGCATTCCCATCCATGAAAGATAAAATTTTGTGTTTTGTTATTGCATCTATAGATAAGTCGACCATTGAAATAGGGTATTCATATGTAGGCGTGGCTCCATTAATGTTTCTATAGTCAACATAACATCGAACTGCATTAGCTATAGTTTTTAATACAGGTACAATATTGGCCAACCACTCGACATACTTGGCAGGCCTAATAAATCCAGTTTTTACCAGCCTTTCAATTTCTTATTTGACCGTTTCTTTTATCTCTTTGGACATCCTTCGTGGTGCTTGCTTTAAAGGTTTATATGCCTCCTTGATAGGCATCATGTGTTCTACTAAGGTTGAATCTAAACTTGGCATTTCAGTGTAATGCCAAGCAAAACAATCTTTAAACTTATGCAGAAGGCTAACTATCTTTGCCCGATCTTCTGCTTCCAGCATGCCACTAATCTGTATAAGCCTTTGATCCTCTTTAGTTCCCAAATCAATGGTTTCTAAGGGGTCTTATACCTCTGGTGTTGGCTTGTTAGGTTCTGTATATAAAAATTCAACTGATTTCGGGCCTTTGGGCATATTATTGGGCCAATCCAAGTCATATATACACTCAGCCATGTGTATGGCTGCCTCTATCTCTTTCTCAAAAAGCTTTTCATCTCTTATGCTCTGGCTACTTGAGGTTGAGCTCTCCCTTTCTTTCTTCATCACTTTCTCTCATACACTAACAATCTTTTGATTAAGGAACTGACTGCAACTACTTGGTCTTTTCTTTTTTTGTTCTGACAGTACTGGTGTTAGGGAGCAGGGATGATATGGGGTCTATCCTATTCTTTTTTAGTGAGAAACAATCCTTGTTCCAAGGGTTTTTGGGTCGTCACCTTAATTGAGCGACCGTTCTCATCAGCTCTTACGTACTGCAGAATTCCAATGCTGGGATTATAAAAGTTGGCTTCTGCAACATTAGTTGTAAGGAGAAATAACCGTGATTCAGCCTCTACCATCTCCCAAAACCCTTGTTCTTTGGTCTTGACGTCATGGTAAACTGCAATATGTTGATGTAGTGTAGATGACACATACAGACTTTGGTGAATCCAATCTCTACTAAGTAAAACTCTATAAGTGGAACTACTATCCACCACAAAGAAAGCTAGCATGATTTTCTTGGATCTCAAGTCAACTTCCAAGGGTAGTATCCCATGAGTTCTAGTAATGGCTTTACAGAAGCTAGAAACTGTCAAGTCAATAGAAATAAGATCTTCCTCACTTTTTCCTAACTTCTTCATTTGTTTTAATGGTATTATATTGACCGTAGCTCCTCCATCAATCAGAACCCTCTTGAAGGGTACTCCCTCAAGATGAGCAGTTATATATATGGGCTTGAGATGGTTAATTAGCCAAGGACATACTTGGGCGGCTGAAAACCATTTTGTCAGAATACACTCTTTCAGGCTCATTCCTTGATAATTAAGGCAAACCTATCTGGCTGGATTTCTCTTTTTCTGTTTCTTCAACATTAACATGTGTCATCATAGGTTCTGTTGCCAAGTAATGTGGCAGGTTGACCAAATTCGGCGCAAAACATGGCAGATAGTACATATGCCATGTTTACGTGGAAATTTCTAGGTTTTGGTAAATCCTCATTCTTCCCTCTAAAATGGTCCGTAAACTCATCTAACCAAGCATGTGCTTCTTTTAGCAACATTAGTTCGGGCACTTCTTCCTCCCTACTTATACCAAAGTTTGGCACTTGCACTGGAATTTCACAAAGGGTTTCAAACAACAAAGGTGAGGGCATTCCTCTTTCAGGTGAAATAGTCCCAAAACATATTGATTCTGGACTCCATTTTGGGGTTGGCATCATTATCATATCTTCTTGAGCTCTCCTCAAGATTCTGTACTTTCTAGGATGAGGGTTTTATGGTACATGATCTCCTTCTCCCTCAGTTTTGTTATTGGCTTTTTCTACCTCATTTTTGCTTCTCCATTGAAGTTGATTTATTCTCCTATGAGGTACTTTTTCAAACTTCACATTTTCAGAGGCTTCTGATGTAACATGGACTTTTAATGATTTCATATGAGCTTTGTGTTGCTTCTGGACTCTCCTGATCATAGAAACTCCCATTTCCTTCACTGGTTTTCCATTTTTCCCAACCACATACCATTTTCGCCCAAGTCGGGCATAATCTTTCTTAGGGGATATTGGGTTTTTTGATCTTCCTTTCATTCTGACATCATGTAACGTGGTTGGGGAAACCTTATATCCATCCATTTTGGCATTTTGGCCTCTATATCCTCCACTTCTTCTGAGGCTTCATAGTTTATGAATACCTCGGACAACCCTTTTGGTTCAGAATCTCCCCTTAATCTTTGGAAAACATTTCTGGAGGTCGCTTTTTCAACTACCCGCATGATGCTTCTATAGGCTTCTTACTCTTCTTTCTTTCTTCTTCTGATCAACTTTTGATCAATAATAGCTCTTGATGCTGGTACTTCTAGCTCACATTCACATTGGCACTTGTTACACAACACCAGCCCTTTAACTATAGCTGCTTTGGGTTTCTCAAGCAACTTGATAACTTATTCTGTAGGTCTATCAACTTCCCTCATTTTTGTTTTCACTTCCCAAGTGGCTTTTCCCTTCCTTTTCTCAGCCCAAGTCAGATTGATCATGTTTATTGGGGCTTCTGGGAAAAGATTTGTGTCAATCATCATGTTCCAATAGCAACTTTACCTTGACTATGAGGTCATGTATTTAGTCCCTGAACTAGACACAATTGGTTATGGAATGATTGAAAGTATAGTGCAACTTGCAATACTTATTTCCTCTTAATTCTTCTGGTTTAGGCATCTTTTTGGTGCTGTCGAGCATGATCACTCTTGCCCGCACCAACTCTTCATAAGTCTTCGATGCATTGGTTAAATCAAAAGAATAACTCTAGTATTTAGAAGGCTTCATATGGACAAATCTACCATCATTCATCACCATTTTCTGATCCTTGATTGGCTGGACTAACCCTTTAACCATCAAAGGTTTAAAGGGAATAGTTATCTCTGTTGCACACATTTCAATTCCCTCTCCTTTATGACCATCACTTTCATCTGGCTCTACTCCTTTAAATTCTACTTGGTGAATTGCAGCTTTGTTTTTTTAGAAATGAGGCATATTGGATGAATGCTTCACTTGTTGTTCTTTAATCAACAGTTTCTCATACTTTGTGGTAGCAATTATGAGCTCTTGTAGCTCATTGAACTGTACGTCATAAAACTTCTTTCTTAAAGGTAGCCTCAATGTCTTCTAAGCAATATATATAAGCTGGGCATAGTTGATAGGAAACTGGCATCTCATCCTTGTCTTTCTAAACCTCATCATGAAGACTTCCTTAGACTTATGCTCATATTGCTTTACCTCAACTAGATCATTGATAATCATCTCGTGCTCTACCGTATAAAACAGTTCATGGAAAGCCATCTCTATTTGCCCTTAGTTAGCAATAAAATTAGGGGGCAACAGAGAATACTGATGAGTATATTTTATATTATATATTTTACCCTATTCTTAGTATATTTTGGTTAATAATTTGGAAGAATTTTGATACTTTGAATTATATTTCCAATATAGGATTTTTGACTTCCTCTGGAGCAAAACATGGTCAAATGGACGAATTTTGGAGTAATTCCAATTGAAGGACGTTCATGAGTCACTTAGCTTGATCGTGTCAAAATATCAGATTTTTCTACCAAGCGAATATTTTCTGGTAATAAAATAAAGGAGCAATGTGCAGTGCTGGAATAGTGACGTTTCGGGCCTGAATTGCATTTTTGGAGCCCAAGATGACCTCGGATGGGTTTGTGGCCTTCTGGAGATATGTTCAGAATGTTCTTATCTTTAAAACAAGCTATCTTGGGCCGGATTTGGAGGAGATTTGAGGCTAAAACGTGGTTGAACAATTTCTGTGCAGTTTTTCTTAGGTTAATTAGGAATTTATTTTCTATTTTATTTTATTATTATTTAGTTTCTTAGTGGGAATAAAATACTTGAGGGTTAGGGTTTGTGTGTTAGCTTTAGGGAGATATTAAAAGGGCTTGGCCGTTCTTATTTTGGAGGCTTTTCTTTAATGCAACTTTGGGGGATACAGAGAACTTGGTTAGGGTTCTTGGAGATTTTCTACTTTAAGGTGTTTTCATTCCTTTTATTCTTAATAATATGTTCTATGATTTCAATTATGAATATGCGTAACTAATTCCTTTTGCTAGGGTGAAGCCGTAAGCCTTAGCATAAATATGTGACTTTTATTTAATTGCTTATGATTGATTGCATGCATACTTTGAATTATTGATCATCATGATTAAAACTATCTAATTGTCTTAATGCCTGATCACCATTAGGATCTCTAGAAAAGTAATTTGATGCAATTTTGGTCGGAAGGTTCCCTGAAATTGATGCTGGCTTCTTGTGATTAATAATTGTAATTTCACTTAAGATGAACACCACGCCTTAAGGGTTGCATGGTTTTTCAAAGGGTTTTCATAAAGCATAATGAGTCTCTCATGTTCAGATTTGATCCGAACGTCCGGACGGGTTGCATGCTAGATATACGTTCTATGTTGGAGGTTCCAAGTAGAATATAAATTAGGAAAACCTAACCTTCAAAGTGGCATGTATAGATCATAAGTAATTGATAAAAATACATAGGATTGCTAGGTAATGGTGAAACCCTAGTGTGTTTCTTAATTTGATTTTTCCAAAACAGTTTTATTTTCCTTTCATCTTTAATATTGCATATTAGTTTATTTTTATTAATTAAATTCGTTTTAATCTAGGTAGGTTATAAAACCAATCATCTCAACTTCTGCTTTACAGTAATTAATTGAAATTTAGTTTGTTTCGAATTATTTAATAATCCCTATGGAGAACGACCTTGCAAAAACCGCTTATACTACAACAACCTTGTCATTCTTGCAAGTAATATAGGAGTTTTTAACCCATTTACGTGTGTGGTAAAATCTCTATCAAGAAACTGGCGCCGCTGCCGGGGATTATTTAAAATAATTCGTTCTAATCAAAATTACAGTTAGTTATTGCTGTCTATACACATTAAAAAAAAAATTACATTTCTTTTTCATTTTATTTTTACAGATTACAGCAGTACTGCAGATTACAACAATCTGTGCATGGTCAGAACTAGATCAGCAGCACAAAAATTGATTCCATTTGATCCAGAACCTAAGCAATCTTTAAGGAGGAGCCGCAGGAAACAAAATCTGCAGTGGGTTCCTTCCCTGCAGGGGACTTTTCTACAATCTTTGTTTTCTGAGGATCTGCACAGTGAAAACACAATGGCATTTGTTATTCCAGAGGGTGGTCAACCTTTAGGGGATTCATTAACAGCTCATGCCACTAACATACCAAGTTGCATTACTTATCCGGAAGTGGAGGAAGGGTCTGCATTCGAAATAAAGCAACACATGTTGAATATTCTACCTACATTTCATGGGTTATCAACCGACGATCCTAACATGCACATTGCAGAATTTTTAATGGGATGCAAGAATATTTTGGTGAGAGGATTTTCAGCCGAATCTATTAAGCTCCGTTTATTTCCATACACTCTGAAAGATCAAGCAAGAAGATGGCTCCTCACACTTCCATCTGGAAGCATTAGCACTTGGAACCAACTCAGTGAAAAATTCTTAAGCAAGTATTATCCAGCTTCAAAGACTCTTGACATGAGAACTCAGATTTTATCTTTTGCACAAAAACCAAATGAAGAGTTTCATGAAGCGTGGGAACGGTTCAAAGAGTTGATTAGAAAATGTCCACATTCTGGTATTAACAGTACTGATCAAATGCATATATTTTTCCGAGGACTAAATATGACTACAAAAACTCTTGTCAATGCTTCATGCGGAGGTTCATACAAAGATAAAAATGCACAAGAGGCTTGTTTATTATTTGAAAAAATGGCAACAGATACACAACAATGGGCAATTGAGCAGCCACAATCTAGGTCTGTTTTTGAGATGTCTAACAGCTCCTCATATCTTACCGCACAAATTGAGAAAATGGAAAAAAGGCTTGATGCAAAATTTGACATGTTGTTACAAAGAATTTCTAATTCACATGTTGCTGTACAGCAGTCATTACAAGCTGCCTGCACCATTTGCAGCATGACAACTCATGATTTTTCTAACTGTCCACATAAAGCTGCTTATCCGGAGTTTGCAGCGGAACAAGTTAATGCATTTAATAATTTTCAACGTCCCCGAAATGACCCCTATTCAAATTTCTACAACCCTGGTTGGAGAGATCATCCAAATTTGAAGTGGGATAGAGATGAACATGCAAAGCCACAATTTCAACAACAGGTACAGCAACCTGCTGCACCGAAGGCTACTTGGGAGATTGCAATTGAAAAATTAGCAATTACTACAAATGCAAGATTTGAACAGACCAATCAAGAAATCCAAAACATGCATGCAACAATGAAAAATATGGAACAACAAATTGGGCAGATTGTTTTGCAAGTTTCAGAAAGAGCACCCGGTACATTTCCTAGTCAAACAGTACCTAATCCAAGAGGACGAGAAGAATGCAATGCTATACGGACTTTATGGTCTGGCAAAAGTTATGACAACAGACATGAAAATTGTGCTGGAAATTCACAGGCAGCACCACAACCACAAATAGATTCGGGAAATGTTGAAAAATCTAATATTTTTGTAGATTCTACAGATTCTGCAAATTCAGGGCAGCCACAAGACATTTCCGAAAATATTGCAGAAGCTACCACAAAAACTGCAGAACGTGTTTATGTGCCTCTAATGCCTTATCCTGAAAGGTTGAGGCCTAAAGCTAAAGATCAACAGTTGACAGATTTTATGAAGACTTTGGTTAAAGTTCAGATTAATCTACCATTAATTGATGCAATTAAGAACATTCCATCTTATGCCAAGTTTTTTAAAGACGTTTGCACAAAGAAAAAGAAGCTTCTGGATTCCGAAAAAGTGATTCTAACAGAACAGTGCAGTGCGGTCTTATTACATAAATTGCCTCCAAAGAAGAAAGACCCAGGGAGTTTTACTATCTCTTGCACCATTGGAAATTGTGATTTTAGTAGTGCTTTAATTGACTTAGGTGCTAGTGTAAACTTAATGCCTTATTCTGTTTTTAAACGTTTAGGTGAAGGAGAGCTGAAGCCAACCTCCAGCATTATTCAATTGGCTGATCGTTCAATTACCTACCCTAGAGGAGTCATTGAAGATGTTATTGTTAAGGTTGACAATCTATATTTACCAGCTGATTTTATGGTGTTGGACATGGATGAGGATTTGACAACACCCATCATTTTGGGCCGCCCATTCCTGGCTATAGCCCGGACTCTTATTGATGTTGAAGCCGGAACTCTAACATTCCGGGTTGAAGATCAAACGGTTGTTTTTAGGTTGTTTGAAGCTACCACACATCCATGTGATAAACAAGAATGCATGCGTGTTGATGCATTAGATGGTTTGCCTCGTGCCAAATTTGTGACCAGATCATCAATTGACAATCTGCCCATAAAGACTCAAAATGTGATTCGTGAGTGTGATAGTAAAGCACAGCAACACAAAGTTCAATTGCTTGAAGTGCAAAAATCAAAAACAGATCCGAGCAACCAGATGGACCAAAAACACCAAAATGTCAAGAGCAAGAATAAAAAGTTGCATGGTAGTCCAAGTTATCAAAAAATACAGCCTGAAAACAAAGTATGGTTGTTAAGTTCAAATTTCAAGTCAATTCCAGGGAGACAAGAGTCTCGGTGGAAGGGCCCTTATATGGTGAAGCAGGTTTTTCATAACGGTAACGTGGACATTGAAAAAGAGGGCAAGGGTTGTGTGCTCAAGGTCAAGAAGTATTTACTTAAACCATGCATTGGGAAATTTGGTACAAGTGAGTCACTGACTCTAAAGGAACCAGTGATCTGACCACCAGGCTTCTGCGACGTCTAGCTACAGACTTAAAATAAAGCGCTTATTGGGAGGCAACCCAATTTCTCTAAACTCATTCCTTATTTTACTTTTTGTTTTGAGTTTTTTTTTTTTATTTTATTTTATTAGTGAAATTTCTAGATGCATTTACATACCTAAGTTTCATTTTAAAATATAAAAAATATAAAAAAAAATTCAGAAAACAGAAATTTTTTTAAAAAAAAAAAAATTCCAAAAAAAATGCTTTATTTATTTACCCAGTTAGTTTCATTTTTTTTAACGCATATTGGTTAATTGCAGGTTGCAACGCATGGAAAATAAAGAGCATCCTATACTGAATCATGCACCCAGTATCAAATCTACATTAACATCACCACATCTACACTATGCTGGAAATTTAAAGCAATCAACATGAAGTCATTCACAGAGGCAAGTTTGGGGGTGATTGTTGCAGATCCTGCGCAGAAACATATTTTTGAGCAGTTACTTTTCTGCAGCTCAGTTTTGCGATGCATGGATGAGAGAATCACAATTGAATCACATATCCATACACCACAGAACTGAGTACAGCTATTATTACCAGATCTACAGCAACTAAACTTGCAGGGATTCGAATTTTACCTCCCAGATGCACAGATCTGGGTCCTGAGGGCCTTTCCTGTTTTGACCAGCGAGCTTGTGTGTTTACTTCCTTTTTCCCTCGGCTCTATCATGGATCTGCATATCCCTACACACAGCGCATGTATGTTTTCAGTTCTTACAAAGTCATTTTGGGAGTGTATACACGGTAAATATGGCATCATAAATGAAATGAAGTTGAATTCGTAAATGTTGAGCTGAGTGAAAGCAGATGAACGAGATCTTTACCGTCTCATTTTCCGCGGCCGAAGCCTTTGCTGTTTATTTTTTACTTCTGGGGCCACTGGATCGGCAGCTGAAGGGTTGTTTTCTCTCGGCTTTACCCTGGATTTGAGTATTATTTTTTCAGTCACAGTAGTGGTTTTATTGTTAAAATACCAGATCACACTCGATCAATCAAAAGGATTACGATTTTTACCTCAAAAGTTGTAGATCCGTGAGTTTGGGGACTATTCGAGTGGGTCTTTTCAGTCTCTTTGTGAATCTCGGGTATCTAATATAGAAAAACATCAGAGTCAGCTTCTTCAGAGATTCATCACAAAACCATAGCTCTCAGAGCATTTTCGCCAGCCTAGAGATATGAATATTGAACCAAGTGGAAGATGATACCGTTGCATGTGCGAAATGGTTTCGATCTGTATGAATGGAACTCGAATCCGTGATGGTTTGAATTTGAGCGACACACTGTTTGGTTGAGAAAAGCTGGCGACTCAGGGTGTATTTCTTGTGTTGTTTGTCTCGGATTTGCAACAATTAGGGGTCTTCACACAGATGAAAACACATGCATATGTTAGTTTACCACATAAATCTGAAAAGGAAAAAAAAAACTACAGACACACAGGGAGGAGGGATTTACTTTCATGCATCTCAGTTTTCATGCTTACTCCACCATGGATGGGTTAGAGAGACACGGAAGTGTGTATGCTCCTTGGTTTTTGGTTGCAGAACGAGTGAAGAAACTGCTGCATATACGAGGTTTGTACAAATGGGCGCTGGACTTGAGAGGAAATGGAGAAAAGAAACCCTTTCCAGATTTCTTTTTTAGAGAGAGGGAGAGGGCTAAGAGGAATAGGTTTGAAATGAGAGTAGTGAGAGATGTCTCTCATTTTTCTAGAGAGAACAAGGGGCTTCGGGGTTTACAACAAATAATATTATTATCCTTCTGCACAGGGGATGGGAATGGACAGAAGAGAGTCGTTTGGCTCTGGGCTCGAGGCTAGTGAAAGGGAATCCAATGCGTGTTCAAGAATAGCTAGTTTTTTGTTTTTCAAATGACAGATGCAGCTGCTACACCAGCTTATATTGTAGCTGTTGCTAGGTTTTTACACAAGTGTGGACTTGTACGTGTTGGTCAGCGCGCCTTCACAAGTTCCCAACTACCAGGTCCTGCTTTCGAATCCCTGAAGTGTCCAGTAGTGTTTTTGTTCTCCACATTTTTGGTCAGCACACCTTGGCAAATTCACAGTTTCCCTCTTCAAGTCTCTGGTGTGTTAGTTTCTTTTTCCTTTTCTTTTCTTTCTTGTTTTATGTTTTATTTTATTTTATTTTCTTGTTTCTCTTTCCTATTTTGTTTGCTTAGGGTATTTTCTATATTTTTTATATTTGTTTTACATTTTCTAGGATTTAGTAGTTTTGTTTATGTTCTTGTCCCTTCTATTTATTTTCCACACCTTGAGGACAAAGTGTGAAATAAGTTTGGGGGTGGGAAATAACATTTTAGGTTTTTAATTTTTGTGTCAAGTTAAAATTTTCATTCTTTGTAAGTTAATATCCATAGATTATTTTAAACGTTATAACAAATGGACATGCTGAAGATTAATCCCACATTAGAGTCTTTTCTACTTATCGTTGCTTAGACACTAATTCATGAATTATACTTTGACAACTTACACAGTCACATCAACATGGCTTGTGGGGAGTGAGATTGAAACACTTACTTTTAGTCTAAGTTTCACTTTTAATTTTTGTTCTACATAAAGTAAAGTTAGTTTGTGTTATAAAGTAATAATTGTCTCACCCGAGACTTTGCCTAGTAACCGGGCCAGTCCTGCCTAATCAGCAGTGATTCTCGCGTCAAACAGTAGAGTTTTGGCATGGGGCAGGGTGGTTAGTTGGTTTCGTAGCCTTTTCAACTCGGGTTAATAAGTCCTTAGGGGTGTTCTACACCTAGTGCCCTAAAGCCCTAGTGGTTTGGGAGTCATTGACCTAAAGCTCGCTACATAGGTTGGATCGAAAGCTTAAGTGAACCGACATTGCACAACCACTACTGTTACTGAAAAAAAAAAAAAAAAAAAAAAAAGATCAAGAAGAAAAAGAAAAATAGTTATATTTAAAGTTAGTATGTGTGAAATAAAGAAGGACAAGAGGTAAGGGTTTTAGTCGAGTCTCCTTAGCTATGTTGATTCACTTTACACCAAAGGAAGTTCGTGAATTCTTTTCTAATTGATTGTAAATGGCTTAGACTCTGTGGTGGGATTGGTTGGAACTTTTGAAAAGATGTTCTAATTTTTAACATTTTCTATGGATTGCAACTTTGAAGGTGAAAATTTTTGTCAGTTAGTTTTAGTTAAGTTCTAGTTTGTTAGTGTTTATTGTTGTTTTCTAGTTTTGTTTTGCTTGAGGACAAGCAAAAAGCTAAGTTTGGGGGTATTTTGATGAGTATATTTTATATTATATATTTTACCCTATTCCTAGTATATTTTGGTTAATAATTTGGAAGAATTTTGATACTTTGAATTATATTTCCAATATAGGATTTTCGACTTCCTCTGGAGCAAAACATGGTCAAATAGACGAATTTTGGAGTAATTCCAATTGGAGGACGTTCGTGAGTCACTTAGCTTAATCGTGTCAAAATATCAGATTTTTCTACCAAGCGAATATTTTCTGGTAATAAAATAAAGGAGCAATGTGCAGTGCTGGAATAGTGACGTTTCGGGCTTGAATTGCATTTTTGGAGCCCAAGATGACCTCGGATGGGTTTGTGGCCTTCTGGAGATGTATTCAGAATGTTCTTATCTTTAACACAAGCTATCTTGGGCCGGATTTCGAGGAGATTTGAGGCTAAAACGTGGCTGAACAATTTCTGTGCAGTTTTTCCTAGGTTAATTAGGAATTTATTTTCTATTTTATTTTATTATTATTTAGTTTCTTAGTGGGAATAAAATACTTGAGGGTTAGGGTTTGTGTGTTAGCTTTAGGGAGATATTAAAAGGGCTTGGCCGTTCTTATTTTGGAGGCTTTTCTTTTATGCAACTTTGGGGGATACAGAGAACTTGGTTAGGGTTCTTGGAGATTTTCTACTTTAAGGTGTTTTCATTCCTTTTATTCTTAATAATATGTTCTATGATTTCAATTATGAATATGCGTAACTAATTCCTTTTGCTAGGGTGAAGCCGTAAGCCTTAGCATAAATATGTGACTTTTATTTAATTGCTTATGATTGATTGCATGCATACTTTGAATTATTGATCACCATGATTAAAACTATCTAATTGTCTTAATGTCTGATCACCATTAGGATCTTTAGAAAAGTAATTTGATGCAATTTTGGTCGGAAGGTTTCCTGAAATTGATGCTGGCTTCTTGTGATTAATAATTGTAATTTCACTTAAGATGAACACCACGCCTTAAGGGTTGCATGGTTTTTCAAAGGGTTTTCATAAAGCATAATGAGTCTCTCATGTTCAGATTTGATCCGAACGTCCGGACGGGTTGCATGTTAGATATACGTTCTATGTTGGAGGTTCCAAGTAGAATATAAATTAGGAAAACCTAACCTTCAAAGTGGCATGTATAGATCATAAGTAATTGATAAAAATACATAGGATTGCTAGGTGATGGTGAAACCCTAGTGTGTTTCTTAATTTGATTTTTCCAAAACAGTTTTATTTTCCTTTCATCTTTAATATTGCATATTAGTTTATTTTTATTAATTAAATTCGTTTTAATTTAGGTAGGTTATAAAACCAATCATCTCAACTTTCTGCTTTACAGTAATTAATTGAAATTTAGTTTGTTTCGAATTATTTAATAATCCCTGTGGAGAACGACCTTGCAAAAACCGCTTATACTACAACAACCTTGTCATTCTTGCAAGTAATATAGGAGTTTTTAACCCATTTACGTGTGTGGTAAAATCTCTATCAAGAAACTGGTGCCGCTGCCTGGGATTATTTAAAATAATTCGTTCTAATCAAAATTACAGTTAGTTATTGCTGTCTATACACATTAAAAAAAATATATATTACATTTCTTTTTCATTTTATTTTTACAGATTACAGCAGTACTGCAGATTACAACAATCTGTGCATGGTCAGAACTAGATCAGCAGCACAAAAATTGATTCCATTTGATCCAGAACCTGAGCAATCTTTAAGGAGGAGCCGCAGGAAACAAAATCTGCAGTGGGTTCCTTCCCTGCAGGGGACTTTTCTACAATCTTTGTTTTTTGAGGATCTGCACAGTGAAAACACAATGGCATTTGTTATTCCAGAGGGTGGTCAACCTTTAGGGGATTCATTAACAGCTCATGCCACTAACATACCAAGTTGCATTACTTATCCGGAAGTGGAGGAAGGGTCTGCATTCGAAATAAAGCAACACATGTTGAATATTCTACCTACATTTCATGGGTTATCAACCGACGATCCTAACATGCACATTGCAGAATTTTTAATGGGATGCAAGAATATTTTGGTGAGAGGATTTTCAGCTGAATCTATTAAGCTCCGTTTATTTCCATACACTCTGAAAGATCAAGCAAGGAGATGGCTCCTCACACTTCCATCTGGAAGCATTAGCACTTGGAACCAACTCAGTGAAAAATTCTTAAGCAAGTATTATCCAGCTTCAAAGACTCTTGACATGAGAACTCAGATTTTATCTTTTGCACAAAAACCAAATGAAGAGTTTCATGAAGCGTGGGAACGGTTCAAAGAGTTGATTAGAAAATGTCCACATTCTGGTATTAACAGTACTGATCAAATGCATATATTTTTCCGAGGACTAAATATGACTACAAAAACTCTTGTCAATGCTTCATGCGGAGGTTCATACAAAGATAAAAATGCACAAGAGGCTTGTTTATTATTTGAAAAAATGGCAACAGATACACAGCAATGGGCAATTGAGCAGCCACAATCTAGGTCTGTTTTTGAGATGTCTACTATCTAGTGAAAATATTGGCTGACTAACTCCATATTGGCTGACTAACTCCATATTTTTCCTTATTTTTCCCTTTATCCTTCTTTTCCTCAAGCAAAGGAAATATGGGAATAATTGGTTCTTTCTTGGGACTTGCTTCTCTCATCATTTCCCTAGCATAACCATTTTTTGGAGTAGAGTACTCTAGATCTAATCTTCTTTGTAGACTTCCTGTTAAGGAATAGAGTCTACTCACTTCTCCTTTGGTTTCCAAAGTAATCTTTTCCATACTTTTCAACACTTGCACCATGGTAGCTTGCAAGTCTTCCTTGGTCACCTTTCCTCCTGACTTCTCAAATGAAGTGGGGCTTTCCAAAATGGTTGATCCTCGTAGGGAAATGAAATCTTCTGGATGATCTGTTATGCTTGATCTTGGTAGACACTAGGGTGGCCTGTATTCCATATTCCACCTGAAGGTTATTTCCTTTCTCCTCCTTCTTGGCATATAAGACTAAATGAGTCCCATTGGGCATGCCAAAACTATGTTTGAGCAAAGATTTCTCTAGAAAAGGTCTTTGACCTCAGCACAGCTCCCCAATGGATTGGTATTTTGGCCGTGTACATTTGGTAGTCAGGTTCTTGCTTACCTTCTGTGCTGCAATAAAAACTTGAAGTTAGTTCTGAAATGTGCCTTTGTGGTGCCTTAGGTGTAAGGCTTGAGGTTCACAATCAAAACTAAATACTTAGTCGTGCCACTTCTATCTCAGTATATCAAATATAGAACAAGTGTGTTTCAAGTCGATTACTTAAGCCCTAAGTCACTTAAACTTCTTGTTATCAAAGGATTGTCACAGATGGATTAAGTCTGTATTAAGTTCTTTTCTTGCCTTGTAAACAAGGACTTTTAGTTCATGATCTTGTATGTTTGAATGGAGGGAGTCCTAATCCCTTTAAGTCATTTGTTTGGTACCAAATTGATCTTAATGAAAACAAATCCATTTAGTTATCCAGATCCCGATGCAAATGAGAATCTTAAAATAGAAAAACAAGTATAAATGACTTGAATACATGCTGAAGTGTACATTAATCAATAGATCTACTAATTTAAAGAGCAAACAAATAGACTCAGGCAAGATTTCACCTTGTCTGGCAAGGTTGAACCTCTTGCATCCACTTCTCTTTGAGTTTATAGAGGTTGTATGCTAAAAAGGGATGGATGCTAAACAAGTTTACATGAGGGAATCGATACTACAACACTAAGGGAGGTAGTAGAGCTTTATACTAGACAAATGATAGATTTTATGAGGAACCTATTGTTAAAGAGACTGAGTCTGAGTTGATTTCAGGCTTGAGGAGTACGAACTGGCTTAAGATCAAAGTTTGGATGCTTGTTTGTTTGATTGGTTGAGTGTTCTTGTCTTTGTTGTCTATTCTCCCTTTTATAGGCAATTTGGCCTGAATGTCAGGGTATTGCTCTTTCCCAAAAGTTCTTGAAGGGTAGTGAGTCATCAACTTTTTACATGTAGTGCCACTAGAAAGTGTTTTTTGGCTAATAGTAGGTTAGTCTCCATCACTTGTCACTTCAGTTATAGACACATGTTTTATGTCTTGGCTGAAAAGGCTTCGGTTTGCTTTTGGGCATGATGTTGAGCCTTGGGTAGATTCACCTTGTTTTGACATCTTTGGGCCTTCTTTCAGTTAAACCCAATATTCAAATAATCCAAACAAATATGATTTGGGTTGTTCTTATATTTGGTATCATAGCCATGTTAGTAAGCCCTAGGTCCGATGAATTAATAAGAAATCTTAATGCTTTAAGCGTGTATAAAATTCGTATAATGATTGTTGCAATTTTTCTATAGCATGATTAATTGTTCTAATGCCATATGTTGCTACCAAAGTTTTATTCACTGCAGGAAAATGAATATATGGTTTGGAGATTAGACCACTGTAAGCATTGTGCTTTTGTCATTCTAGAATTGGTAGTCATGGTTGCTTCAGTTTCACAAACGATGATCGGTATCTTATTGAAATCCGGTATTTGATTGAAATTTTTGATATCTTTTTTATATTCATGTTGCAACCAATATGCATAAACTTGTAACATGACCTCAATTTTTCTCCGAAAAGAACTCTTCTTTGAATAACGTACCGTGATATCAAACATATCCTCAACCTTGAGATTTATCACTACTAATATATGTAATATATGGTTGAGAACATACCTACATGTATGCTATTTGCCCCATTGTTTAAGACTTAGTCAGGTACTCATTTTAAATTATGAACAAAGACTTGATTCATGATGGAACTTGATTTATTATGCAATTAGCCTACCTGAGATTCGTAAAGAGTATTGATCATAAGTCATTTGAATTACCTAATAAATAAACCTTGGGTTTATAGTCCTCGATTTTAACAAATTGGACCTTCAAGGAACGAGTAGAGTACAAAAACGAAATATTGAGTTCATGCCCATGCCCATGGTTATCACGAATGGTTTTTGTTCCGAATCATGATCGTTGGGTGCATTTTGAAATTGTTGGGTTTCAAGAACCTCGGAATTAAGTACTCTTATATATACAAGAATGGTCTAGGCTTCTAGCATCTACTGTTGCATGAAGCGGTGGCTTTATTTCCAAATAGTCATGCAATCTCAAGTTATGGTTGTTTAACTACAAATTAATTATTTTATATACTTGGTCAGTTTCTTGCCATGCATTTAACTTTCAGTTTGGAAAGTAAAGAATATTTGTGTATTTCTTATATTTGTGTATTTCTTATTTAACTAACCTAGAACATACATAATTATGGATTTACGGTTTTTGAAATGATGTCTTTTTCTAGAAAGATTGATGTTTAAGTGGTTGTCATCCCAATTGTGGAACGATCGCATGTGTTGCTTTGTGTCCTTGTGAATTGCAAATGCAGTGCAGAAAACAATTGATTATGCACCGAATAGGGATTTGATTGACTTGATATTCTTGGAGAGTCATACATTGCTAGTTGGCCTTTATACAATTGTTTGTGATTATACTTGTTCACATTAATGCTTTTATTTGTAAGTCTTATTTAGGAATGATGCCAACGTAAAACAACTAAGGCTGCAACATCTGGAACAAATAATCATGTTATTTTAACCATTGGACAAATGTTTATTAAATCTTCACCAAAGTGAGATTTTATGGAAGTTTTGGTCTGTATGCTATTCTCTGTTTGGCAGCATATAGGATGGTGGAAGAGATTATATTGCATGCTTGTGCCAAAACCATTTAGGAAGTAAGTGATGTCTTTATTAGATTATCTTCTTGATGTGGTTTTGATTATTAACTTCAGTTTGAACTTGATGTTATGTGTGTATGTTAAAGTAAGGTAAAAAGGTTATTGGTACAAAGTTTAATACATATATATATATATATATATATTGTGTCAAGATTATTGAAACTAAAGTTTTATGCAGGATATCAACACTAATAATCTCTATAGTTAAACAAATGTTTGGATAAATCTTCACCAAAGTGGGAATTATTAGGAAATTTTGTTCAATGAATTCTTAATTGAATTTTGTGAGTGACAGTTCATTGCATGAGACCAATCTTTCAAAAGACAAAAATAGTGAATGGCTTGAACTGTGATACAATGTATAGTATTTTATAAAAGTTTTAAGACAACTTTGTTCCCTTGTCCAAAGACATGATTTGAGTTGTAACTTGAAATTTTTGTGAAATAGCTATGCAAATAAGGATGCATGATTAAGATTGCATAACTAATATTTTATGTCTCTTGACCAAAGATGTTACATAAAATTGCATGTCATGATTATTCACTTAATAACTAGTTTATTTGCATAAGGCAAAATTGAGGCTTTACTCATTGGAGTTTGATAAAGGATTGAATATGATTGTATCATATTTTGATGTTGTTTAATGTGAGAGGAATGTATGAATGGTTTGAGATGTTTTCAGGGTATAACATTTTTAAGAGAATTAAGTTGACTATTTTCTTGTCCAAAGACTTGAAACCTTGGTTGTTTTCTTAATCTTTTACATGATTGTTATACAATAAAGTTACATATCAAATAGTGGTTGTTTATGTTTCTTACCCAAAGGTGGGACATAAATATGCATGAATGATGGACATGAAAGATTTGTCTTTGAAGGAAGAAGTAAGAAAATGGTTGATAATGATTGAACACATTGATACAAAATCAATGGTTGCTAATCCACTTATGAAACCATTGCCTCCTAGAGTGTTCAAAGAACATGTCACAAAGATGGGAGCGCATGATTCCTTGGAGTCTGCTGAAATGTGGGAGTGACATCGACATTCTGACATGCATAAGTATTTGTGTTCATGTTGCTCTCGTTGAATCATGTTTCTTATTCTGTCATCTAAATGCAATGAATGTATTGTACGCATTAATCAATTTTAGTGCTTGATAATGTTGTGATACTTCATCATTATTACATCTTTGATCCATAAAGATGATTGACAGCAGATTGAAATCTGTTGTTCGAAGTGTGTCTGTCCAAAGGCGATACATGAAGAAACCTAGGTTTTGTATGATTAAATAAACAATAAATCCATTTTGGTATAAGGAAACATCATACAGTTTGGGTTTAAATATTTGTGGTTATAGAGTGCATGTGTTAATAATTACATATAGTTTTCTAGAGTTCAGTGTTTGAATTATTTCTGTGAGATGAGGAAGTAATAGCATGATAACTCAAGTGGTCACTAAGGAGTCAATGTTGTGATTGACATGTTATTTCAATACAATGATTAGTTTACGTCCAAGTGGAAGATTGTAAGAATCCTAATTGGACTAAACTAAGTTGAATAAGGTTGAAATACAATTGGTGGTTATACAAACTGATTTCGAGTTTAAATGTGGAAATAAGCATCCTAATATAAAGGAAACATAGGTCGTGATAAGGATGCTACATTGCTTCACGACTTTTGAAACTGATCACTGCGTTTACAGTAGTTAGTAACCACCCATCCATGATAGATGGAGGTTGGTGAAGTTCAAATCTATAAATAAGGATTCCCTGCTCACAAAGAACACGTTCTAAAAACTAGGGTTCTATCACCATTGGAACATAAGGACTTGAGCGAGTAGAAGAGTTCTTGTGTATGATTAACAACCACCATGGCTGCACCAGGTAAGTTTTTCTCATTACATTTGATCATGACCTAGCAAAGAATGCTAATATGATTTAGGTTGTTCTTACATCATTTATTTTGTAATTCTGCACATATTATGTAGACGCTTGGATGTTATCTTGTTTTTCTAACAATTTATTGTACAAATATAATAGTGTAGGAGACAAACAACTGTAGAAATAGCTGGATGTTCAACTCCATCGATTGGATTACCTAAATGGTATCAGCCAATGCCAACTTTGCCAGTGCACCTTGGCGACTTCTTGAAATGACTTTGCAATATCATCTAATGCTAACTCCATTTGAGACCTTCTGGAATGGCCCCAATGCACAACAAGCAAAATCTACATTTGAAAAAGCACCTTACCTTGCAAAAGAAATGCTGGAGTGGAGGGAATTGATTTTATTTTGTGGGAAACTAAATTGTTTATCTATTTTGTGGAAGACATTTTCAGTGACTTTTTGTTATAATGAACCATAATACATTTTGGAAGGCATACTTTTGTCTTTTTTTTGTTGGACATATGTTTTTGTCTTTAGTGTGAAAAACATATTATGGTATGAAAAATGATGTGAAAAAACATATCGTATGAGAAATGATGATGTTGGCCTTTCCTTCATGAAATGGTTGATGTAAGCTTGTCTTCCCTTTTCACTTGTTTCAATTTGCTTTGTGTACTACAATTAGATGGCAACTTTTTAACGCACAAGAAGAACAAGCGTATGTTATAACTCACCCAGGAATATAAAGCGTATACCTAAGTCATACTAGATGTCCATGGCATAATATATAATTTGTATTGAAATGACGAATTTGACCCCTCCATGTAACAGTCACGTGAGTTTGTTTAGCAAAAGTTTGAGTTTGGACTTCAATTGCTAACAAGGCTTGTGAGGGTGACATTAAAAGTGGTGTGTCACCACAGAGACCACGAAACAAATTTTTGCCTCTTTGAAATGTTTTTATGTGGAATGTTTAAGTAATGAATTTGGTAAAACACATTTTATTCGAAGTTTTTTCGTTGAAACAGATTGTGTCGTGTTGCTCGATATTTTCATTGTTAATTTTGCAAGCCTTAGCTTAACAGTGTTGTATTCGTGTCACTCGATATGAAAGTGAGTCATGTCCACCACAAACCAGATAATGAAATCCTTTTGTTATCATATTTGTGCGTGGAAAAACAACTTGCATTGTACTTGTATATCGTCACCATGACGTTCCATGCTAATTATGTCATGACAGGTAGACAAAAAATTTACACGTATTTTTGTGTTATTTACAGATATGCACCCGCGACATATAATAAATTCTCCGATCACATGACAAATGGCATGCAACCAACTTTATACTAACGTGATGGTTCGCCCACTGGAACCCTGCCCCCCTATCCACAAGACCACAAAAAACACAAGCATTTTTAAGAGGACAGGGACCGGATATCAAACTCGGCCCAATTGTGTATATTGTTCTCTTCAAGATCCGAGCGGCGCGAGCGAGTACGAGAGAAAGCGCGAGAGAGAGAGAGGAGAGGGAGCGCGAGGGGTTGGTTGGTCAGGTATAGGGTTTTGAAAGTCCCAGAGATTGATTGTTTGATTGAGATTGCACAAGGTTAGTGAGCGCGTAAATTGAACAAACTTCATGCCCTAATTTTCAATTTCTCTTTTAATTACATTCCCAATTTTCGTAAATTGAAGAAAACAGAAAGACAAATGTCGAATTCGAAAATGGTGAGTTTGCATTGGTTTGTGCCGATTGTGTGTGAGAAAGAGGTGTGCTTATCATGTGCAGGGAGCGAGTGTGAGAGATTTGTTAGAGAGAGAGAGTGCTTAGAAGAAGAACACAAGGCTTTCTCTTTTTTCAATTTTAGGGTTTCTCTGCCCCCTATTGCGCTGCCTTCTCCGATTACCTCATGGACCGCAAGCTCGTGGTTAGTTTTTTCCCTTTTTTATTTGTCCTTGTATTAAATTTTGCATTTTTATTAATGGGTTGGTGGAATTTATTTGAATTCGGTTCTTTAATCGTAACTCAGGTTTTGGGCATTCCGTGGGAAATCGATACGGAAGGGTTGAAAGAGTATATGGTTAAATTTGGGGAATTGGAGGATTGCATTGTCATGAAGGTTAGCCAATTACCCAACCCTTTTTGTTTCGCTAATGCTATCACTCCTTTTCGAAATTTAATTCTGTGTTCCTCTTGTGCTTTACTACTTGAATTATTTTTGATAAGTTAGTTTTGTCGCCGCTTGGTCTGGAAGGTTTACGTTGAGCAAATTTCGTGTAACATGTTGTTAACTTGATTTGTTATAGTCTTGTGCTATTTTTCTTCGTCTTTTGTTTACTTGGTTCTTAGTTTGCCAGTGACAACTATTTTTCAATTTCATTTTAGGGTCTTCTGCTTTATACTCTGTATTTGATCAATATTTCATTATTTACTTTGTTTCGGAACCTTACAAGCATTTGTTACTGCATTTGTTTCCATATTTATTAGGATCGGTCAACTGGTCGGTCTCGTGGATTTGGATATGCGACATTTGTATCTGCTGAAGATGCCAAAGTGAGTTGGAATAGAATTTTCCAAGGGTCCTGTTTGTACTCACTAAATGTTATCAATGTTTGCATGATCATTTGGTTGGGAAACATAAATGTGTTACGATTTACAGTTAGCATATCAAATGTCTAACAACTGACATCCTTTTTGCTACAGACTGCAGCGTCAAGTGAACATTTTCTTGGCAATAGAATGCTGGAAGTTAAAATAGCTACCCCAAAGGTAATATAAATTTGTAACCAGCATTTCGTTAATATTCATTTTTTATTTTTGGTTATTCATAATTCTTGTGCATGCATGTTGTGTTTTCTTTATCATTAAAAGTTTTGTTGGTTGTATTGCCAAAAATATTTCATTAATTTTTTTACAGGAGGAGATGAGAGCACCTGCAAGAAAAGTTACCAGGATATTTGTTGCAAGGATCCCACAATCCGTGACAGAAGCAAACTTCAGAAGGTACTTTAATGTATTGTTGTGGTTGCAATATGTTGGCTGTCATTGTTAACTTCTTTTTACACTATTTTGTGAGTCATTATATGGAATTACCTGATGTTTCTTTGAATTATTTTTGCAGTCATTTTGAAAAATATGGTGAAATAACGGATTTATACATGCCGAAGGTTCTCTATCCAGCTCCTTGTCAAAATTAATTAAATTAGATGTTGTAGCTTTTTGTGTGTTGATTTGTCAGTGCATATGCTTACAACTCTTGTAAATTTGCATAGATATGTCTGTGTACGCACCCACCAAGTCACACATTTACTTTTCAAATTATTGTTGGGTTGGACCTAGTATCCTATGATTGCACGAATTTGTTGGTTCAGGATCAAAGTTCAAAAGCGCATCGGGGGATTGGGTTTATAACTTTTGAAAATGCAGGTCAGGCCATCTCTTATATTCTCCTGTGCCTTGCGTTATGCCTAATGTCAGTTTCTGTTCTCCATTGGAGTTGAAGGCCTCCAGTGGCACATTAAGTTAGTAGTTTGCATTTGCTTGAGCTTTCAGTAGACATAAATTTATTTGTGATGATGAGGGAAACGCTTGTGGTGAGATAGGGTAGAACTAAAGGTCAGTGGTATTTTGTTGCATGGAACTACGGAAGAAAAGATGCTTTCCTCTAGCATATTTGATTACATTATATGTTCTTTTCACTGGCTTTTACATCTAAAATTCTTTACATATTGATGTCTTGTTTTATTTTACCATTCCGTATAAGTTTTGTAAGTAGTTTATTATAATCCCATATAGACGCAAAGGGAATTATTATTGGCACTCCAGAGAAGATGTACCTCCTCCGAATGCAATTTCTGCCTAAATTTTTGTACAAGATAGGAGTGCAGGATTACATGTTTGGAGTAGCAGTAACAGCTTCTTTTGTAAATTATATGAACCCTGCGTTATGGTCTTTATTGTTGTGAATATAATGAGTTAGCTTGAGTAGGATAGATGATCCGGGAGCGGATTGTATGATATATTCCTTTGTGGTTGATATCATTATCTTTTTTAGAGAAAGTATTGGACAAACAAATGTTCTTCGTTGCAGATTCTGTGGAAGATTTGATGGCTGATACTCATGAATTAGGCGGTTCCAATGTAGTTGTTGATCGAGCTACACCCAAGGCAAGTTACAGCTTTGACAATCTGTACTCCCTTGTTTTTTGAACTTATAGTACTAATTCCTTTTAAAGTTTAAAGATTGGTCGTTATGATATCATTAACTCAAGAATCAACAAATATAATTTCTTGTTTTCAGGAAGATGATTTCAGACCAGTTGGAAGAATGGCGCAACAGGGTGGCTATGGGGCATATAATGCTTATATCTCAGCAGCTACTAGATATGCAGCCCTCGGGGCTCCTACCTTGTATGACCACCCTGTACCACCAGCTTTTCCAAGTAAGTACTATTACAAGTTTAGAACACTTAATGCATTTCATGTGAAGAATATTAAACTGCACTTGATGTGACTACTCGGAAGTTACAATTTAAAAAACCAAATCTTGTGTTGGATTAGGAGGGGAGTCTGCTCGAGGACTGGGCAAAAAGATTTTTGTTGGCAGGCTTCCTCAGGAAGCAACCTCTGATGATCTCCGACAGTATTTTGGAAGATTTGGTCGTATAGTAGATGTCTATGTTCCAAGGGTAAGATATCGTATATTTTTAACTAACTAACTGTATTCTTCAAATATTGGAACCTGAAAATGTGAGAATACTCTATTATGTAGGACCCCAAAAGAACTGGGCATAGAGGGTTTGGTTTTGTAACTTTTGGGGAAGATGGTGTAGCAGAACGTGTATCACGAAGGTCTCATGAGATTTGTGGCCAGCAGGTAGTAGAAGGAAGCTGACCTCCATTGTACCTCTTCGCTTGTGTTTCATTTTTATCCACCCACGTCAAACTTTTTTGTTTTTTTAGCACGAATGTTGATTTTCGTTAAGAAGTTTCATTCACTTAATATGTTGTTGGGTAGGTTGCAATAGATACAGCCACACCTCCAGAGGATGCTGGTACAAGTGGAAATTTTATGATGAATAATGTAGAGCCCTTTGCCGGCTACGGTGGTCCTATGCGCTCCTATGGCAGGATGTATGGAAGTCTGGATTTTGATGATGTAAGTATACTTTATACGAATTCAGTTTAGATGTAAACGTGGCGGATTTCAAAAGTTAATGAATATATGGATGACAGATGCCGTCCTGCATTAGTAGGTTCTTATTAGCTGTAATCTGATATTTACATTAGCTTATTGCCAAAGATCTTCAGTAACATACCGCATCCCTTAATTTTGCAGTGGGGTTATGGAATCGGCAGTGCGAGACCAGCAAGAGCAGATTGGAGGTACAGGCCATACTAGAGAGATGTGGCTCTGGAAAATTGGTACTTGATATTAGGAATGTCAACAAAATGCCATGCAGGTTGTGTTAAGTTTATTAATATAAGATTAAGGATCACATCCTTAGTTGATTTCCCCAATAATGTTCTTGTCGGACTTTAGAAATAGTTTGGCTTCTATTATCCCGTGAAAATATAGGTGAGTAGGAACGCCCAAATCTGTAATGTTAGGCCGCTTGAGTCCAGGAACCAGGATCGGGGTTCCTTTGTGTAGTAATTTGTTGACTCTTTACCTGGATTATTTATCGATAAACTGCAAATCCGGATTTTTATATTGTGACGTTTATCGAAAATCATAAACCTCAGGGGGGTTATTTCGTGTTGCGGGAAATATAAACTACTCTTAACTAGGGGTGGGCACGGGCCGGGCTGGGCTGGGGATAGCAGTTTGTAATATAGGAACCGGACCTAGTTGAAGCAGACCTAGTTGAAGCAGACCGGGTCCACGGGTCCTTGGTTTTGTTTTTCTTTTTTTGGTTATATATTTTTAAAATAAAATAAAAAACCGTAACATTTGCAGTTTTGCACAGATTCAACATTAGCACACGTTTTGCATAGATCACATCCAATCACCAATCGAGTGCAGATTCAATTCAAACACAAAACTGGAAGCATAAAGGACCTCGTCTCATCCCAACCATCGATCGTGTCAAACGGTCCCAGACTCGTTGTCCTCCACAGACTAGCTCATCCCAACCGTCAATTGCGTCATCCCCACACAGACTCGGTTCTCCTCGTCGCCTTCCTCAAATCCATCCTCAAATCGCTTCAGGACCTCGTCTCGGCCAAGCTTGACCCAACCCAGACCCACTCTCAAAATTCACCCTTCTAGATCCTCCGCTCGTTCCACCGCGTCCGAAACCTCTTGATTGAGCTCTTGTCAGGCGATCTTCGGTTCGGGAAGGAGCGAAAAGAGGCGAAGGTGCATTATCAGAGACAGAGGCGTCCAAGGAGAGAGAGAGGGAGAAAGATTGTGGGAGAAAGAGGGATCGAGAAGGAGGAGATTGAGAATCAGAGTTTGAGATTGGGGTCTGAGATCGAGATTGAGGTCTAAGAGTGAGAATAAGAGAGAGAGGGTGAGGGGAGAGTTGAGCAGCGACTCGGGATAGTGAGGGTGAGGGCTTGAGTGTGAATCGGGCATGAGAGTGAGAACAAGAGAGTGTGTCAATGGGTAATAATAGAGGGCAAATCACAAATGCAATGAACGGTCTGGGCCAGGGGGCCTGTTGTTTCTAATTTTTGGAATTGGCCCACCTTGTTATTTATAAGAAATCAGCCCAGCCCGCCCCGTTTTGTATTTTTAATTTTTGGACTCGTCCCGTACCCCGACCCGAACTACAAGGAACTGGCCTGTCTCGCAGAACCAGGAACCGTTTGCCCACCCCTACTCTTAACTAACTTGACTATGCACATCTAAAATGCATATCATGCTAGCATTGTGCATTGATACGAATCCATAAAAATATAGAAAATTGATGTGCACTATGTTATATTTCTGTATCCTTGAGGCTACCACTTTTGCTTTGGAATTAGTCTGCCGTCAATATGCAATCCTATATTCAAAAAAGAAAAGAAAAAAGTCACATTCGTATTGTCTTCTTCTATTATCATTTATAAAGGAGAACTTGTAGGCATCTTATAATAATTTCGTTTGGCAACAATTTGATAACTCGGTTGGTTACGAGTATAGACCTCTTCATTTGAGGTATTGAGTTTCATTGCCCTCCACCACTACTACTCGTATAAAAGATAACAAGAAACTTAGTTCTAACTTATTTTTTTCAAAAAAATCATTTCATATGTTTTTATGCCTATATTCTAAATATGTAAAATACAAAAAGCTACACACACAAAACACTAGGATGCTATTAATTTAAAATATTTACTAAATGGTCGATATTTTCGTCGAAATATCCAAAAAATAAAGGATCAATGGAAAGGGAGGTGAAATGAAAACTTCACTGATAACAGTGAGATATAGTAAAATCAATGAATATCGAAGATATTTACCGTTTTACTACAGAAATTTAATCGGAACCCATTGCAGATTCCGAACTTTTGAACATTTTTTTGAGAATTTTTTTTTCTCTAATGTTGATTAAATCTAACTGAGTTGATATACTCACCCCATTGCAAATTTACATAATTTCTGTTGAAGGCAACCGATATTTCAATAAATTTGCATATCGATATTTCCTTCTATAACACTAAATATTGAGGAGTCATCTCTCATCTTTTTTTTATTTTCATCTTAAAGAATAGCAGTATGTTGTAGACTTGTCAATAGATCGGGTTTTGATCCAAATTTCATCCAAATCTGATATACTTAAAGTACGGATTAAGACTTTCAATTTGCTAATTTGAATACAACCCTAATTCAATAATCCGAATAATGGATTTAGATATGGATTAAGACTGATTTGATTTGACTTATATAATAAGTTTTTTATCACATTATTCGGTCCTTAAATCGATCACTCCCATTAATTTGGTCCCTGAAAATAAATAATCAATATGGTCATTTCATTTCTTGTATGCCAATTTGAGCATTAAAAATGATAACGTGCGCCCATGTAACCACTGTTTTAAGAGGCTTTGGTGAATTGAGAAACTACTTGGTGGATTGCAATGATGTCAAAGATTTTTTTTTGTTGATTTTATTTGATTTATTCAATCTAATAACTATAATTAAAGAATTATACGTGAGAGGAAAAGTGATGTAAAGTGTAAGGTTTATAATGTTCCTGTTGAGAATTCAAATTGTTATTGGAATCTGGAACCAGAAAAAGTTTTACCCTTGGTTTGGTTCTCTGTAATCAATAACATGTCGCTTCTTTTTAAAAAGAGAAGACGACTCTTCCCCATTTGTACGGGAGAAATTATCCCAAAGTGAATTTTGGAAATGTGGACCATTGGATTCCAATGGGCTACCATTGATGATGATGTAGATCAAATAAAAATATCCAAGCATGCAGAGACTCGCGACAATAATTAAGATCTCAGAATAACGCTATGGCCAACTTTTCTCTTACAAAAGAAGCAAAAACAAAAGTTCCTGGATATTATATAAACTCATGTGATCTACATTCCCGAAAGTAACGAAACAATCAATTTCTTATTAGTTTTTTTTGTCTCTTAATCTGACAATGCACCATACTATGTAGTCCCTATGCATGCACATGTTCGATAATCCAGTGAATCTTATACGTCCCTTCAAGTTATCAAAACAAATGAAGATTGTAACCAAAGTTTATGTGCGTATGTATTTGCTTTGGGTATTGATGTCGCTCTTGCTTGGTATGAGTTGCCCTTGCTTTTCCGCTTGGACGCTTTCTCAGCTCTTCCTCTTTAGGGTTCGAACGACATTGCTAAGTAAATATCCCAAAAGTGCTTTTAGATGCGAAGAAGTTCAACCACTATAAAATCAATGACAATGAGGAGTGACCCAAATAGCACACATATAGTTTATTCTTTTTTTTTTTTTTTTTTTTTTTATGTGAGATTTACTAATCACTATCAACACGTCTTCTCATATGCTGCAAATGTTCAAGTCTAATATATGGACAATACAAATCGAGTGTCATGAAGTACATGTGCAATTGGAATTCACACATTGAGATAACTAAGGTTCTACTATAAAACCGAATTGAGAATACCAATCTATATCTAAAGTAGAATTTACTCTCCAATCTCCATAACCTCATCCCATTTTCTACAATACACACGTTTTTGCCGTGAATAATTAAGGGTATATATATCCTTTGCATGCCCGATAAATAAGGAAATCTTTGTCTGTATTATTATTGTCGTTGTGGATTTAAGTAATACTACACTTACTACATATTTGTATCATCATTTATATCATTTTTCTAATAGAGGTAGAGTCAATGCATGTAGATCCAATCTCTATTAGAGAGATTGTACAAATATGTTGTAAGAGTAGATTTTTGTGTGGATTTATATACTTATATGGAAGTGAGTTAAGTTGTGTATACTGACTTAAGATGCCATGCATGCATGGTGTTGCATGCGTAAAGGTTAGGCTTTCCTTGTGCTTTTAGGGTGGAATTCAGCTTCCATGCCTATCGAAGAGGTTGTACTTCTGGTTTAAAGGTTTTGTTGCGTTTTACGTGCAATTGTAAAGTATATTTGATCATGTGACGTTATTTTTATCGAGCTTGTCATCGCCTAGCTCAAACCAAAGACCCAACCATGGGCTATAGCCAAGATAATTCTTTTGGAAATTAACAAAATGATAACTAAACCGTAACATATATTCACGTCAGTAACATAGAATGCAACTTAATGGTTGTGCATTTGTGTATGGAATTTAACAATATGAACGTTTTGTTCGATATAATTTTCACATGTATTTATTCATGTTAGAGTTTGTTTATAAAGAATTGAGGGACTTTATTGGTTGATAATAGTTTGTCTTGAGTTTCATTTTCATGATACTTTAGTATGTATACCTTCATATAAATTTGGGTCCGCCCTTGGACCGAAGCTAGTTAAGCTGCATTTTCAAATGAACGGGAAATTGGAATAGTTAACAATATTTTCGCTAAAAATAAGATGATAATTTGTTTTTACGAAAACATATTAGAATGGATAACAATCAACTGAACTCGTAAGCGTTTTATGGGATAAGTTGAGCTAGAAGCTCCTTAAAACTAACTCTTATGTAACACTCATAACTGGTTCATTAGTTCTGAATGTCCTAGTCGACACAATAACGACATTTCACTTGTGTTCTCCGCTGCCTTAGTGTTTCGATTTCAAGTAAATTCATTATGAGCAGTTGATTATAATGGATGAATTGACAATATACAAACACTATAATCTTTAATGTTGGTATTAATCAAGGATTGACAACTTAGTAACGGAATATATGCCTTATTTCAAATATAAAAAAAAAATTGTTTTCTTGGTCACTAAATAATTCAAATATGTATATGATTATTCTTCGTTCAATTTGATTTAAAAGTATAAGTTAAATATTCGATATTAATGTTCAATTGCAACTCTTAATATAAAACTTAACGATAACTGATTATTGTTGCAGTTTTATTAGATTAGGAATGTGATTGTGTAAATCTTAGTGCATCTAGGAATATCTTTGAATATTCCCTTTAGTAGTTAATATCATATTAAAATTGTAATCCTGTTAGAGTAAGGATTTAACCTTCCTACCATTATAAATAAAGGCACAATTGGGTAAAATAGAACACACCTCACAATTACACATCTCTCTCTTCTCTCTATGTGCCGCACCTCCTCTCTCTGGCCTCCATAATTGTTCAGTAAATTATGCCTACAACACGTTATCAGCACGCTCTTAACGTTGCACTAAAGAGAGTTTATTTTTCAATCACGGGAATATTACGTTTTAATCATTCTTTTTATGATTAATTTATTATTTTATTGAATTGATCTGCATGCTATTGATTTAATTTAATTTTTCTTTGTTGGACGTAATACAATGTATTGGAGATGCACGGCTTTCAGAGAAAGATCTTCTACAAATTCAAAGGCTTTTGTTGTTTTCTATCAATCAAATGCACGACTTTCAGAGAATGATCTTTTACAAATTCAAAGGCTTATTATTGTTTTCTGTCAATCAGGTCCGCTTAAAATAAATTAAGATATTTGAAACGACCGTGAAGCTTGAAACATTCCCCATGATGCATGAACCCCCTATATTTACATTTTTCTTTCAATTATATATATTGCATATGTGTTCATATATTTTGTAAATATATATATTTTTTCATGCAATGCGCAATTATGCTATGTGGAATTTGTGAGTCAAAGAAATGAAATAAATTAGAAGCAATTAGGGTTTTTCAAACCCTAGGAATTTCGGAAAAAAAAATATAAAAAGAAAATATGGGAAAATTGCAGCAGCCCTTTGGGCTTGTTGCGCGCGTTTCACCAGGCCCGCATGACTGGGTTCTTCACGATTGGGCCTGCATCCCCAATTATGCCACCTCATCAGAAGCCAACCTTGTTGGGCTTCTGCTGCTTGGTTTCCTCCAAGCAATGGTCCGCCTGCAGCAACCTATGATGATGGGCTCTTGTATTTTTCCCACCCTGGCTGGCTGGCCTGCGTTGCAGCAACAAGCCTACTGTATGTGAATTTTTTTCTCTCGGCCCATGAGTGCAGCAAGCCTGCAACCTTGCTTTTGCAAGTTGATAAGCTGCCTACAGCAGCCTCACAAGGCCAAACTGCAGCCTGCAGCTAATGAGCTATACAAATTAGACAGCAGCCAGCAATCTAATGTTGGGCTGCCTCTTTTTCTCGATCCAAAGCCTTTTTTTTTTTTTTTTTTTTTCCAGCCCACACCCATATTTTTGGTGCCTAATTTCACAGCCTTAACCAATTTTTGGGTTTTTCTTTCGAATGGCCCGCAGTTGTCTAGCCCAAAATATGGCATGAAACTTTGTATTATTTTGCTTCTACGATCGACCCTGAATGGTCCCAATCTATTGAATTAATTAAAGTAACCAACTGTCCATTAATCTAACAAGACATCCAAAATTATTGGCCACTTTTGGACATTAACGATTCAATATTTTATTTCTTTTTTTTTTTGAATCGCTGACTCCCTTTCGTAGTCCCGAAGCACTCACACTTGAGTTCTTGAAGCAACCCAAATCCACTAATCTTAGTTGTATATTGTATTATGTGTTCTTACAGGTACCTCCTTTTATGAACCATAAGATTCATAACTAAACTCAAACATGTAGTTTCAAATTTAGTGCCTTTAAAGCCCGAAGTCTTCATAAATTAATACACCCATGAAAACCCAACGTTTTTCATGTAAACCATGTCTTAGAACTCGAATGTTCTAACTTTGATGCTTATGGATATCTTATTTTCATAGCACCAATCACAATCTTGTTCCTTCCATTCAGAGGATTGTCGAACCATAACAAGTTCGATTTCACTGATTTGGACATTTCTTAACCGAAACCACTTTATGTGGGTATGGACATGAATCTCCACTTGACTAATAAGAAGCTGGGTAACCATTGAAGCCAAAAATGGCATGGAAGAGCTGAATAAGCCTCAGCCATAACCTTTATTCGATGACTTATGCCCGAAGCATTACCCACGGAAGTACTTCCCGAACAAGGATTCCATGGCTCTTTGGCTCGCTCCTATGGACCGTCTAATCATGAAAGACATTGCCTGAAGCACACCATGATTACATCCATGAATGAATACAATTCTAAAGTTTATAAATCCGATCGAATTTTGACTGGAGAATACTTTTATCGTCCTTCTATGTTTCTAACTCGTTCCTGAAGCAGCAGTGTAGAAATCGAAAGTTTACCAAATTCTCGGATCTGATTACTACCACAAACGTGACAGAAAGGTATAAACCCAGCTTCAGCTGGAGTCTACCAAATGGTACAGACCTAGCTCAGCTAGAGTCTACCGAATGGCTTAATCCGGTTTGGTCAGAGCCTATCGAATGGTGGTGTCTTGCTTCAGCAGGGATACACCGAAGGGCATACTTTGCTTCAGCAGAGATGCATCGAACAGTATTGTTATGCTTCGATAGAGGCCTACCGAACAGACCTCTCCAGTTTTGGCTGAAGCCTACCGAACCCAAGTATAGGTTTGTCTGTCTCACCATCCAATTTCGAGTTTGTTTTTACAACATATGGTAGAATAAGGGCTTGCCAAGGTATGGCATCACGCCTGAAGCGTGATCCTTGGCACCTAAGACCTCAAACTTCAAGAATAAGGGATATTATTCCTAAACCTTAACCATGCAGAATCTATTTCCATTTTGATGGAATATATCATTGGTTATGCACATATTCGTGCCCCTACCAATGTCATTAAGGAGTACCATTCTCGCAGTCAATATGTGAGACTGATTTTGTTCCATCGAACACTGTTGGAAATGCCATCCCTTCATTTACTTTGTGAACATTTTTCCATGTTCTTGGATTCAAGTTTGGTGTATGTTTTAGTTATGGATAATCTTACTGATATTTTCCTCGAATACAAGTTAATTGCATCATTCAATTAAACTCGTGATTCGGTAAGAATGTGGGAAAGTTAGTTGTATGGATGAATGCGATACTATGCACACTAACTTTATGCCTAAATCACATCTTTAGCAACGACTTCAAGTCTATCTAACCTCATTAAGAGCATTGGCACGTCCTCACTATATAAATGGTACTAAGTTACCATTTAAGAGACCTTATATTCTCCATATTCCGGAAGAGCGTCGTTGAGTCTTAAGGATATTCAAGAGAACAATAATCATAAATGAAACCACTGATAGAAAATAAAGTTGAATATTTTTGCACCACCTCCAAAATGAGCCTAAAACTTTGATCTGGGGTCAATGGGTTGTCTCCCAGCTGGAGAACACACCACATATGCCCAACCTGGAGCTTAGTTATTGAGCAGTTTATTTACCTTGGCACGACGATTTGGGACACTTAGGTTGAACAATGATGCCATGACGCATCTCCTTACCCGAAGCAAGGATATTTTGCTTACAAGTACACTTTGCCAAGCCTGCTCGTTAGGGAAATTGATTTTGTAAATCATCCCTCACAAAGAAACGAAATCACCCCCTTTTCATAGTGGATTCAAAGGGAATATATGTGGACTAATCTAACCAAAATGATGACCATATAAATACTTATGGTTTTGGTTGATGAATTGATAAACTAGTTATATGTTTGTCCACACACATCGTTGCTAAACCTCCTGGCGGATTTTAAGGGTTCACCACCCTACTTATCTCATAAAGTCTAGAAGACTGGATAATGCCTGAGAATTTATATCAACTATTTTTTTATAAAGTATTGCATGTCTTTTGGGTTTATAATTGAACCTCGAATTCCCATGTTCATCCCAAATAGCCTCGCAGAGTGTTCATAAAGTGCAATTTAATTGATCACCCGGACCTTGGTAAATGCACCAAGCTTTCGGTTTCTGCCTATGGCTATGCAATCTTGTACGTAGCTTTGTTGGTCTGCCTTGAGGCCCATTGCCACCCAACCTATTCGACATTACAGTTAGTTACTGGGTATAAACTTGACATTTCGTATTTACGCATTTTGGTATGCATTCCATGTACCAAGTTGCATCACCACAATGTACAAATGTAGGTCCTCAAAGAAGGATGTGAATCTTTGTCGATTATGATTCTCCTTCACATTAGCTCTCTTAGAGCCCTTGCATGCAATCTCTTTACTGCTCATTTGCTTGTCATTTTAATGAGACAGTCTTCCCGCCGTTAGGGGAAGATAAGAACGTCAATATTCCTGTAGAACAAAGTGAATTTTCATAGACATTGCCCACTATGTCTCATCTCAATCCCCATACAGCACAAGTGTGATAAGCAAGTGCGATGTATTTTAGCTTTTAAAATGTTGCTACAAACGCATTCATCTGATATAGATAAAGTGACGAGATCATATATTAGCTGCAAACATGCCTGCAAGGATAGACGTACTTAATGGACATGGAGTCAACATCACCGAAGGGTGTGCTGCCCTTGTTGGACGGTCCGGTACACCAGCGGATAGACAATCACTTTGTTTTGCCCTGGAGCATGACAGATCACTCGGTTCATAGGATTCACTTCCCTAAAAGAGAAAGACATGGCACAAAATGAATCTATACTTGATCGATGTCTCAAATCATTTCCATCTTATGAGATTAATCCAGATTACTCCCGAGACTTGAAGTTCTTGGCCCATTATACTAGTTTGGATGAGATAATGGAATTGGAATGAGATTATCATCGATGATGTTTTCACTTATATGGTAACTACCGACATAAATGAATAGCAACGATATCGAACTGTGTTCCATTGATTAGTGACAATGTAGAACTGATTGGACAATCGAAATTACAATCCATGCTAAATTCCTTACCAAAGTGTGTTTAGACCTATTGTTCCTAGACTGCCCAAGGTAACCTTGTTGTGTTACAAGTGGGAAATGAAGCGTAATAAGATGAATGAAATAGTGTGATATGATGCATGCCTTACGGTGCAAGATTTCTCTCAAATGCTCTGTGATTGATTACAGCATTATGAAATGTGGTTAGTGTTTTCTCCATGGGGATATTAATACAGAGATTTACATGTAAGTTCCCGAAGAATTACATGGACTGGTTCAAATAGTTCCAAACCACGGAACACTCTCTCAACTCGTTTGAGGCGTTCACTTACGGATTGAAGCAATCCGACATATGTGGTATACCCGTCTAAGTAATTATTTGATTAGTTAGGGATATGAATTATGCCCTTGCGTGCTAAACTATAAAGTCTTATTCCGAATTGCTAGAGTTACACTTTATGTCGTTGACATGAATCTCACTAAGACTCTAGAAAAGCTTGAGAAAAATGTCTCGCACCTGAAGACAGAATTTGAGATGATGGATCTTGGGAAACTCATCTTGACTTGGAGTTTAAGCATTGTTCTGATGGTACTTTGGTCTACCAGTCAAACTACACCCCGAAGGTGTTACCTTTACGTATACATATGATATTCCATATGTTATATGCAAATGAGAACCTTTAAGAGGTTATGGAATCCGAATTCCATATCTAAGTTCAACTTTGCGCATTGTTGTACTTAGCTCATTACGTTAAATAGGATCTCTTTTTTCGTTGTTGATCTATTGGTAAAGATGCAGCACTGCTCCTACACATAACCATTGAATTGGTATTAAAAATATTTTTCCATTACCCTGAAATGTACTATCGATTTGGGCTAATCCCAATGCATCTTGAGCGGATCTAACCCCCTGATCCTTGGAATGATGCTTGCCTTGTTTGTTATGCTGACCCAAGTTACTTATCAAACCCGCACAAGGCAAATCCCTGAATGGTTATGTCTTTACCGTTAAGGGATATCACAATATTTTAGAGGTCTACGACATGACCTTAGTTGTGAAATCTTCAAATTGTTCCAAGACTCACCTTACTTCACTATGCCACACGTGAGACATGGTTAGGAGTTCTTGTTGAGTATATTCGAAGTACTAGCTGTTTTCATCCATCGTTAAGTCCTGATGACAATCCATGAAAACTATGCTGCATGTATCAACCCGACCAAGACATGATACATCAACGAAGTCAACTCCAAGACATATTGTGTCTACATCATATCAGTAAAGCATCAGGAGATTGAAGTCATGCAAGCAGATCGCAGATAACCTTGCCGACCTCTACACGACGTCACTATCGAAATCAACCTTCCAGACGCTTGTTCGAGGAATTGGTATGCCTAACTATCATATGCAATGCTTGTAGTTCTCATTTGGAAGTTCTATCAAACACAAGGGGTATCAAGACATATACTCACTTGATCTTAGTGTACTTTTTTCCCCTACAATTAGGAGCATTTTTCCCGCTGGGTTTTTGCTACCTAACTAGGTTTTGAAGAGGCACCCGTCTTGGGCTGATCATACCCTTCATTTTCTACTTAAGTCCAAAAAACGTATAATTTGACTTAATGCAACTTCTCACTTTTCTCCTTAGTCTATGGATTTTTCTCTCACCTTGGGTTTTACCATAGTGAGGTTTTGTGAGTTTTACCTTTTATGCATTCTTCCGTCGATTTGAGACTTGCATTCACTCATTGTGACGACCACTTCATCAACTATACTTATTTCATCTCTGAAGACCTAATACGCCATTTGTTTGAGTATTTACACATTCAATAGGGAGTGTTGCAGTCCTATTAGATTAGGAATGTGATTGCGTAAATCCTAGTGTATCTAGGATATCTTTGAATATTCCCTCTAGTAGTTAATATCATATTAGAGTTGTAATTTTATTGAGGTAAAGATTTAACCTTTCCAACTACTATAAACATAGGCACAATGGGATGAAATAGAATACACCTCACAATTACACATCTCTTTTCTCTCTGTGTGCTGCACCCCCTCTCTTTGGTCTCCATAATTGTTCAGTAAATTATGTCTACAACAATTATGTATTTTTGGCCAGGAAGTGACCAATAATGGCTTGGGTTTGAATTTAATTTTGTTTTGTGATACCAAAATGCACTTCATAAATTAACCAATAAAAAGTCTAATACACTGGATGCGTAATCCATTTTAAATAACATTTTCCCCTTTTTCCTCAAAGAAAAAAGTCGCCTTATAGGAAGTGATGAAAACCATTAGACTCGTGTTAGCTTGGGGACTCTGACACCTGGTTCGTGGGAACAAAGAGGTTCTTTGTTAGTGCCACGTACGTGTAAGCTAAGTCAGCTAATAACTGGGCCCCCATAACAACAAATGACATTGTCGTTTAATGGGACAGTTAAAGCAACATCAAACCAATCACAACAACACAACACACATGAATGTCATAGGAGATATAATTCAGTAAACTAAAACCATGGTGCATTAAATATTATAATACAAATAATTAAATATTTAAAAAAATTAAACTATTTATTATATCTGACCGTATTTTGGTACATTTTAAAAAATTTCTGCGCAACAGTCAATACCCATTTCGTTTGTCCCTACTAGGCTACTACTCAGACTATTATTTAATTAAAGGTAAATTACACTTTACCACCTCAGGTTTGAGGTCTATTTCAATTCCTTACAATATTTTCAAAACATTTCAATTTCATACCTTAAGTACTATTTCATTTCAAAATAATACATCCGTTACATTTTCCATCCATTGATCCGTTAAATGCTGATGTGGCTATCACATTTGTACCACGTGGCTGCCAAATGTGTGCCACATGGCAAAAAGAATAGTTTTTTATTTTTATTTTTTTAAACCTGGAGAAAAAAAAAACTTGATTTAAAAAAAAGAAAAGAAAGAAAGAGAAGCAATGATCCCCGCACCCCCCCCACCCCAAAAAAAACCTGCAACCAAATCCAGAAAACTCCCCCCCCCCCAAAACATACCCAGATCTGAACCTTTCCCCTTCTCTCCCCCAAAAAACCCGGACCCAATGCTCCCCCGACGCATCGCCGAGTGGACTCGTCGGTTCGTCGGTCGGCTCAAGCAACGAGGTATGCATTCAAATTTTAAATTTTTTCGGTGCTTGGTTGGTGGTGGTTTGAATGAAGTTAGGTTTGCTAAAGGGGGGTGGGATGGGAGGGGAGGTGAAGAGAGTGGAGGAGAGGGAGGTGGTTGGGAGGCTTGGGAGGGAGAAGAGGGGTGGGGTGGGTTTTTGCGTTTTCAAGTTTTTTTTTTTTTTTTTTCCAGGTTTTAAAAAAAATAAAAAATTATTCTTTTTGCCACATGGCACAAATGTGGCAGCCACGTTAGCACTTAACGGATCAATGGATGGAAAATGTAACGGATGTATTATTTTGAAATAAAATAGTACTTAAGGTATGAAATTGAAATGTTTTGAAGATGTTGTAAGGAATTGAAATAGACCCCAAACCTGAGGTATGAAAGTGTTCTGTTCTTAGGACCACACCGCCGCTTATATATTTTACATGTTTTTCACCACCATAATGTTTCATTTCATATGTTTTCCCTCACAAATTTGGTCTCTAAATTCACGAAAAGGCAATAGATGCATGTTCCATGTCAATGGTTTGGCACATGAAATTTCTAGCTTCCTTACGGTGGAATAAATCCTATACCTCATGCTTCACATTATTTAAGTTACTCTAAAATCGGGTTATATATACGCAAAGAAAAAAATTTCAATTACACCAACCACTTCCAAAAATTGTACAACAATTAAATAAAGATAAATGTAGGGAGAAAACTTATGGAGTGTTGCTGTATAAATTTAGAGAAGCAAGAAGGGAAAGAATCGGCAGAGAGGAGAGGAGGAGAAAAGGACTTGATAGAATGACGATCGAGAAAAATAACTACACATATATTTTTTTTTAATTTCTATACACACTTCTATTAATTGATTTATTCAATCTTATAGTAAAACATGAACATAATGTACAAGGAAAACAAGATTGTGTGATTATAATCTCCTACGATTATATTGTAGGCGGACAAATTAAACTATTAATCAGATGAATTTCTACTTTGATGTGTTAAACTGAAAAAGAAATCATTGTAACGTTTGCCATAAAATATATAATTCAGAAAGATAATATTGAAGATAAGTTGGTAAAGCTCACACTTCATACTTGTAAGATATTTAAACCCCAACGATCACTTTCTTCTCCAGTTTCAGTTTACAATCAAGAGTCAAGACAAAGTACAGAAAAAAAAAATTAGGAAGTTGAAATCCAACCCCAATATTACTATTTTTCGCAAATAATGAAAATAGTATATCAACCCACCACCACTTTAAAAAGATGTATGCTATCCACACATTTCATTTTACTTCTCACACATTTCTTGATAATTTTTGTCTGTTGATTTTATTCATTTCATCCGATTCAAAAGTCGAAAATTAAAAAAATATCTGAGAAGTATAATAAAGTATGTTGATATCACACCCCCTTCAAAAAAAATTTAATTTTTCCCTCTTGAGAAGAAAATGGTGTTTGTCTAGCCCAGAAATTGCCACATGGCTTGGGAATCTCCATGATTGGTGGACAATTCAAGCCTTCAAAGGTAGTGGCTCCCAGTCACCTATATTATTTTATCTCCCTCCCTTTCTCTCTCTCCCCCCATTTTTTCTCCCTCCTCAAGTCCTCAGACTCTCAGTCGTTATCTTTCCACACAGAGCAAGAAAGCCCGAAGCTTTCTTTTGTTTTTTTTTTTTTTGGTTCTTTCTTCTTTGCTTCTCAGAGCACAAACCTATGGCTTCCGCTGTTTTCTGCAACTCCATGAACCCAGCGGCGGTAGTTTTCTCAAGATCCCACCTACCGTGTCCCGCCAACAAAGACTTCCCACTTGTATTTTCCGCATATTTTCACTACAACTGCCATTTGAGAAGCAGAGCAAGAACTGGGAATAACAAGTGTTTGACTGAGGTGAGAGCTGCTACGGCGGCGCCACCCGCAGAGGCCTCCACTAGTGCGCCCGCACCGACCCAGCAGAAGAAGAACCTGAGAATTCTGGTTGCCGGCGGTGGAATCGGAGGGCTGGTTTTTGCTCTGGCGGCGAAAAAGAAGGGATTCGATGTGGTGGTGTTTGAGAAGGATTTGAGTGCTGTGAGAGGAGAGGGGCAGTACAGAGGTCCTATTCAGATACAGAGTAATGCGTTGGCGGCGTTGGAAGCCATTGATGTGGATGTTGCTGAGGAGGTTATGACGGTTGGTTGTGTTACTGGGGATAGGATCAATGGACTCGTTGATGGGGTTTCTGGTACTTGGTAAGTTGTTTTGATTGATCCAGGTCGCGTTTGGTGTCTATGATTCGACTGGACTCGATAACGGATAGTGGTTGTTTTAGACTGGTAGCTTATAAGAGTTTTTGTTGTTGGTTTTTCTGAGGTTTTAAGTGATCAAGTTTATATTGATTGCCCAATTTGTTTCCTTTTGATTGTTTTTAGGAATCTACATACTACTTTATGAGATAATGAGAAGAAGTCAAAAGAATTTTATTTTCTTTTTTAATTGATGAAAACCAAGAAGAATAATGGATGAAGAAATTATGTAAAATAAAATCTTTTATCATAAAAGTAGAAATTGTTCATTTCAATTTTCAACACAATTTACATGAATCCGTATTGATGATTTGTATAAGATGTGTACGCGGAGCGATTGTGATTTGTATGCAGCCATTCAAATGTATTGATGATTTGTTGATTATCAGGTATGTCAAGTTTGACACATTCACTCCTGCAGTGGAACGGGGGCTTCCAGTTACAAGAGTTATAAGCCGAATGACATTGCAACAAATACTTGCTCGTGCTGTCGGAGACAACATTATTATAAATGGTAGTAATGTTGTTAACTTTGAGGATGTTGGAGATAAGGTAATGATCTCATACTACCTGTTAATTTGTTAAATTTTGTTTGTACCGTTGTTTGTAGCTTAGAAATGTGAAAAGAAAAAGAAAATTGAGAAAGTGTTTCGTACTATTTGTTTGTGTCTTTGTATAATGTGCATCTTCGCAATGCTATTTCAATGTATTTGAACTGCGTAGAATTCATCTGGTTTGGCATTTGATAAGAATTCTTATTCCTTTGTCAATTTAATAGGTTAATGTGATACTTGAGAATGGCGAGCGTTTTGAAGGCGATGTTCTGATTGGAGCCGATGGTATATGGTCAAAGGTATTGCGAAATTCCGAGGCTCAAAATTCTGGGCACACATATGAAATATTGTCTACTGATATACCATAATCTGCATAGTATATTCATTATAAAAATATTAAGTTGAAATCAAATTACTCTTTCTCGTGAGTAGGTGAGGAAGAACTTGTTTGGATTAACGGAAGCTGTTTACTCTGGTTACACTTGTTATACTGGTATTGCAGATTTTGTGCCTGCTGACATAAATTCTGTAGGGTATGTCTGACCTTTTATTTTTTAAGTATGTCTAGTTTACGGGTTTACCTGCATTTGTACCGTTTCATTATCTTCTTCTATGTCAGGTTATATTATACGTGAAGACTTAAACTTAAACTTATCTTCTGAAGGTACCGCGTATTCTTGGGGCACAAGCAATACTTTGTTTCTTCAGATGTCGGTGCAGGAAAGATGCAGTGGTATGCATTTCACAAGGAAGCACCTGGTGGTGTTGATAGCCCCAATGGTATAGATTGAGATTCTCAGCCTTTCTTATGTAGTTGAAAACGTCAGATGGTGATATATGTGTGTGCTTTCACTCTTTATGATAGTAGAAACATACGATTCATTTGTTCTTGTCCATTTTTTGGCAGGTAAAAAGGAAAGGCTGCTCAAAATATTTGAAGGCTGGTGTGATAATGTGATAGATTTGTTACTTACCACAGAGGAAGATGCAATTCTACGACGAGACATATATGATAGGACACCCATCCTAACCTGGGGAAAGGGTCGTGTGACCTTGCTTGGCGACTCTGTTCATGCTATGCAGCCAAATATGGGTCAAGGGGGATGCATGGCCATTGAGGTATGCATTGCACTGATTTGGTTCAACACTGGGCATTATCCATCACCCAGATCATGTTGTTGAGCATTCTTTCTGACCCTATTACTTCATCATCACAGGATGGTTATCAACTTGCCAAGGAGCTTGATAAAGCATGGCAAAAAAGCAGCGAATCGGGAACTCCTATTGACATTAATTCTTCTTTGAGAAGGTAACCCCACGCTATTATATTGATGAAAGTTAATTGAGATAAGCTGATGATGCTTCCTGATACATCTGAATCTTAGTGTTCTTAATATGAAAATCGTAGATTTAAGTCATACGCCAAAGCAGTTGTTGTATAGACTTTGGTGAGTTTTTTTACTTTATCTTCAGCTATGAGAATTCTAGAAGACTGCGGGTTGCCATTATTCATGGAATGGCCAGAATGGCTGCACTAATGGCTTCCACTTACAAGGCTTATCTGGGAGTGGGACTTGGTCCTTTGTCGGTAAGACCTTTTATTAAGTACATACTGAAAATCAGTTAAATGAATAGATGATTGAACGAAGACGCATATGTACTCATGTTGGCTTAATACCCTTGTAGTTTTTGACGAAGTTTCGGATACCACATCCGGGAAGAGTTGGTGGGAGAGTTTTTATTGATAAGGCAATGCCTTTGATGCTGAGCTGGGTCTTAGGTGGTAACAGGTAAAAGTTTGATCAACTGTAACTTTCTGTGTCTTTTGCTTAATCTTTTTTATTTTAGTTATAAAAATCTTATTACAATTTAATCTGTCGGCGCTTGGATCATAGACCTTCATGTGTTTTAAACGGATACTCAACAGAGAAACTGACAATGTTTCTTTGCAGCTCAAAACTTGAAGGAAGGTCACCCAGTTGCAGGCTCTCAGATAAAGTACGTTGTTCAAAGTGTTATGCATCAGCATTGTATAGAAGTTGTTATTTCTTTCCTTCATCTTCGGGTCGCCTTTTGGATTTTGTTGTTACTTAACTGCTAATATGCGGACAAATTTTATGAAGGCAAGTGACCAGTTACGAACATGGTTTGAAGACGATGATGCACTGGAGCGTGCTATTGACGGAGAGTAAGTTTTATCCCAGTTTCTGTATATTTTCAGTAAATTTAGTAATCCAAGGTAGTTGTGTTGATATTCAATTTGTTCTCGTAGGTGGTATCTTATACCTTGTGGGCAAGAAAATGATGCTTCGCAACTTATTTGTTTGAATAGAGATGAGAAAACATCCTGCATAATCGGGTATGCCTACATACCCATCATTCCCGTCCTCCCCTCCAAGACACACATTATATTGTTGTACAGAACAGAACCATCAGCCCCATATTGCCTTATATTTTGGAAGGCACAAGTGTTTTCAGTAAGATGTTCTAAATAAGAAAATTATAATGATGTTTTCTCCTAATTGTAGGAGCGTACCACATGGGGATGCTTCTGGAACATCATTAACAATACGCTCGCCCCAGGTGATTTGGCCGGTTCTGTTCACTTTACATTTATCTCCAGAAACAAACCTATTTCTTCCTTTTTTTTTTGGTGTGTTCTAGATTGAGTGATGAGGTATTTCTTAATTCAGGTCTCGGATATGCACGCTCGTATCAGCTACAAGGATGGTGCCTTCTACGTGACTGATTTGCAAAGTGAATATGGCACCTGGATTGCTGAGTAAGTAGAAAGGGTGTTTTTTTTTTTTTTTTTTTTTTTTTACCGAAAGAGCTGAAACAAAGTGGTTTTCGCCTTTTCTGCATGCAACTTAATTTGTTAAAACTTTTCCCTGCATTCCCCCTATAATACCTTCTACTTGTGCAGTATTGAGGAGAAGCGATACCGAGTACCCCCAAATTCCCCTGCTCGTTTACATCCTTCCGATGCTATTGAGATTGGTTCCCAGAAGGTAGTAAACAATCCTTACCGTATAGTTTTCTGCATAACTCACAGAATTTATCGTATCTGGCAAATGGTGCCACATTTTTGCGCGGTGGTTCCTTTTGTCGGAATGGATTCTTAGCATCCAATTATTATTATGCAGGTGGCGTTCAGGGTTAAAGTTATGAAGTCTTCTCCGAAAAGTGCCGAGAAGGAAGGAGTTCTTCAAGCTGCGTGACGGTAACTTCATATAATGAAATTTGTACAGCATTGTTGAGAGCATTGGAAATGCAAAATGTGAATATGCTGCGTTTTGCAGAGTAGCTAGCATTAAACCAACATTAGACGCTGCCCTTCCAAAAAAAAAAGAGGAAATATGCACGACATGTAGAACTTTCTGTCTTCATAATGAATGTGAATATATCAATTTTGACTAGTCTCTTGATATTTGTTGCTGTGTACATCAATGTGTTCAGGACAAACTGGAAATTTTACCGCTTTAGCATTTTTTTTTTTTTTTTTTTATATAAACAATGAATGCTAAATCTTGTTGAAATATCTCACATCGACTGTATCTCTATGAAAAGAAGAGTTTAAATATCTTAACTCCACTCTAACTAATATTAAGACATTTTGGATAAAATCATACACCTGACGGATTATTCATGATGTTTTGGAAGTGGCCATTTGGCCTGTGTCTCTGATAGTTTTACATGGTATCAAAGCTCAAGATCAAGCCCATGCTACCATGTGATAGGTGGGTCCTTTGACCCCAAGTGTAGGGTGAGTGTCCTTAACCCAATTTTTTGGGTCCCGCTTAATCCCACTATTTTTAAAATTCAGTGCTAGGTAATTGGCCACTGCACCGATTAATGCCTAAGCATTTGAAAATTAAGAAATTGTGCCTAGACCTGCTGAGGCACCCGCCTAGCCGCCCAAACCTGCCTAGGCACCTGCTTAGGTTGCAACTCACTTAGATAGAAAATAGATAACTTTCATTTTGTATTTTATTTTTTTTCAATAAATTGTAAGAGACTTGTTGAATTTTTAAATGAACATACATTATATGCTTGTTTCCTATGTTTTCATTATAACCTAGTATTTCATAATATATATGTTATTCTATTGCAGTTTATGATGAAATTATATATATTTTAAGTATAAAAAAACATTTATTTTCACGAAATATAATAGATTTACTTAAATCCGCCTAGCCGCCCAGGCATTAGGCCCCAGCCTACCGCCCAACTAGCGGCTAACGTATTTTAGAACCTTGCTTAATCCTACAGGTTTGCTCAACCGTGTACCTAGGTTGTGCGCATAGTTTGCATGTGACTAGAGTAGGCGATATATCCTTTTTATATTAAGAGTATACTTATTTATAGTATATAGACTCTGTGTTGTGATTATACTATTATTATATTGCCAATATAGTAAGGGACTAGCACGCGCGTGTAGAATACATTTTTTTGAATCACGGCGTGCTACGTGCGACTTACACGTTTTAAATGTATTTATATGCGTAAATTGACAAAAGGAAAGTCAAATATTTAAAGTAAATGAATAATTTTAGATCATGCTAGAAGAAACCTCTCATAAACCAATTAAAACAGTTGAATTCACATAATAAAATTGGTCACTATAGAATTTACATTAAGAATATAGAAAATAATATTTAATAAACAATTGATTGAATCACATTATTGCTAGCCTTCTTCTTAGTGTAGATAATATCGTTTGTTTAAAAAAAAAATTATCATTTGACAATTACTTTAATCACATTATAACCGGCATTATACGTCTCTTAAAATGTTTTGAACGTGTTTAAAATTAGAGAAAATAATATTTAATAAATAACTGATTGAATCACATTATTGCTAGCTCATTATGAGGCTAAGACAATTGTGAGGCTAAGCTCACCCCCTCCCCCTTAGTGTAGGTAATATCATATTTTTTTTTTTAAATAATCATTTGACAACTTATTTCATCACATTATTATCCGCAGGCAAAAAATCTTTTTTTATAACTGGCATTACACTCCTCTTAAGATATTTTGAACGTGTTTAAAAATAGAGAAATTGAATCACATTATTGCTAGTCTATTATAAGGCACTAATTAAAAAAAAATTGTACCAAAAAATTAATTATTAAAAAAAACATTGTTAAAATAACGAAAATGCCCCTGTATTATTTTGGGATGCCTTTGAAGTTTTCTGTCTTAGGGGTATTTTTGTTGAAGTTTGGTAACACCAAAATCACTGTTCACCTTTTGGGATTGGCTTTATATATAAGATCGTTGCAAATCATATACAACCCATTTGCACATATGAGAATTTCTGCTTAATCATAATCCTCTTTGTAACAAAAACAATACAACCTTGCTTCGATCTAGCCCACAGAGTAGCCTACTCTTAAACCCAGATCATCTATCAGTGATCCAAATCAACCCATTCAGTAAGCTGCCTTTTCTGAAGGTATTTAACTAGACATTGGCAATATATTAATTTCTCTCTCCATGCAGTTTTGGTATCACATGAGACGATAGTGTACTTTTGGCTCAACGAAGTTGATTAGGGCTGGTTCGGTATGGGATCCCAAACCGAAAATGGGATCCCAAATTCCAAATTTCGGGACAAGATTTTAGAAACCAAAACTGATCTGAAAATTTTGGTATTCCCGAAATTTTTTCAAGATTTCAATATGGTTCGGGATTCATAGACCTCCCACATTCCCCGCCAGCCCACACAGCCACACCTCGTCCCAAATTCGTCGACCTTTCCACCCCCATCTCCATCCCTCTCATTCCTGGGCTTGTCTTTGATGCCTTCGGGAGTCAAAGGGCTTTGCGAAGTGCATTGAACAAAATCAGGTACCGATCATCGTCGATGTGTGAGTTTTTCCATGTCTTACCGAATGAAATCACCATAAGAGGGCTACTCTGCTTTGCAGCGATGGATCTGATGTCTTGGAAGAACGATTGGGTTGGGTATGGGTTGCGGGTGTGGCTGCTTTTGAAGGTTAAGAAAGGATTTGTAAGCCTTGGGCTTGCTTCTGCATTTGAGGGAGTCGGTGGAGGGAGAGAGAGGATGGCTCTCTGTGACTATATGGGAGTGAGAAGATGATGATGTTATCAAAAAATAAAATAAGGAAATGAATGGTTAATGAAGATGACAGACAAAAAAAGAATTAAAAAAGGAAAAGTTGGGTGGATATAGATCAGCTATCTTCCAAAAGAAGTTATTGGCCAAATGAACGGCTTGGTTGATATATATATATATAGGTTTGGGATTCCCGAACAAAAGAAACTTAGAGACCGATTCCCGTACCAAACGGTTCGGGATTGGTTTGGGATTGGTACCAAAATTTTCAAGATTTTCGGTTCAGGATTTTTTCGGTTCAAAATCGGAATTTTTTCGGCATGATTCAGAATTTTTGGGATTTTTTTCTAGCCCTAGAGTCGATAGCCCCAAAATAATGTATACGTAAGTGTTTGAACGGGAAGTAAGGGGTTAAAACCTTTTAATCTTTCCCTTACACAGGTATTGGGGTTCTGGCCCAACAACTTTATTTCCGGTAAGATAAGAACAATTAACAAGTTGTGATACTAACAAGTGTAAACGGATCGGATATAGACCGGATTGCCTTATATCCAATCTGACCCAATAACAAAAATATTGGAACGCAATCTAATCCAACAATTGGACGGATCTTGCATTAGTTTAGTCTAAAGTAGGATCTCCAATTGCACTGTTCAACTGGACAGTGTTTTCGGCCGAATTTTATTTTATTTACGTCCATGCCATTGCTTCAAAGAATGGGCTTTGGGGGTTTGGGCTCCGGCTGGGGTTTGTTTGGTTGCTTTCAATAGAACTTGGCGGACGGGGATGGGGTGAGGAGGCTGCGCCGAGTCACCGACAGAGAGCATGGGTGACCTGCAGCCTGCGAGGATGGCAGAGAGAAGAAGAGGGAGGGAAGAGTCGTGTGGTTTGGAAACGAGGGGTGGGATGACAGATGGGAGGAGAGAGGGAGGGGTAGGATGAGCCAAGCAAGGGGTAGGGGCGCTCGAAAGCTTGATTGTGTTTTTGTCGCCGGCGAGGCAGGGAGGCAGGCGAGGGGTAGGGTTGTTTTCAGAATTTTTTTTCCTAATTGGAGAGGCTGTTTTTTCTAGTTTGTTCACCGTTCGGTTGTGGTTCAGTTCTCCACCTTTTGGTTGGGAGTACAACTGATGCTTTTAAATTATTAAATTAGGAGAGCTAAGAAGATATTTGTGCTAATTGCTATCTGATAACTCTGTTTTTCTTTTTTGGCTACTACCTTGCTCTCCATTTCTCCTTTTCCTCCTTCTCTGCTGGTCTTTCAGTGTTGCAACCTCTCTGCAGAAATCACACTGTATGTGTTTTGTCTGTTTTTGTTCATGCTCCTATTATTTGTTCTTGTTAATAACTAAATGCATATCTAATTTGTTAGATGATCGGATATTGTTATCATACTCCAAAATCTGAAATCTCACCTCCCGTTGCCATCCTTTTAATTCGAAAACGATTGATTGAATCGAATGGGGTTTGTGCGGGAAGAGTCTCGGAGTCATGAATACGAAGGGTTGCTGGGTTGGTGGCGGGATGAGACCCAATTATAAATACAACTTATGTAGCCCAAGCCGGAGAAATTTTTCCAAGTGCCGGGTACACATGACACCTGGTGTTCCCTCACCTATTAGCATTTAGTTTTATTTATTTATTGAAAAATAAGATTGAAGGATATCCAAGATGTCAAATGCTAATAGGTGGGGAACACCAGGTGTCATGTGTACCCGGCACTTGGAAAAATTTCTCCCCAAGCTGGGGCACAATTACAGTCCATCGTATCTTACTGTATTTCCGTCGTATTTGTTACGTATTTCGTTAGTTTTCTATGAGCTGTATTAATATCCCTTGGTGTGATTAGAAACGAAGTAAATTTCCTTGAGGTATGGTTTCCATGTTACGTCACCGTACAAGTTGTGATGTGTCTTAAATTAATATAGTTTTTAAGATCCAGGTTGCAAGGCCATACTAGTCCCGGCACCCAACTTAATAGCTTTAGCCGATGCATCTCCCGGATCCCATCCAGGCCGAAATTCATGTATTATAGTGCAAAAATGGATGAATGCAGCATGTAGATCAACACCCAAAGGCAGCAAGACCTCGGCTCTCTCCGTATACATCCAAAGCATCACAATGACCAACCAACATTTCGTCAAATACTTTCCCAAACAATCACATTTCGCTGCACAAATATGTTCTTGGAACATGGATTGATGTTTTTTTTATTTTTTTCTTAAAAAAGAAATGTTGGGTGTGAAAGAGATGTCGTGTGGAAAGAGCGATAATAAAAGAGAAATTAGTGACGGTATATTTATTTGTCACAAAAGGATTGTTGGTGTTAAGAGTTAAATAATAATTACTCACGTGAACTTACCATTTGTCGTGAAGAATCGCAAATTGTTACATGATAAAAGTCAAAATAGTAAGTATTTATGTGTTTTTATTTGTCACGAAGAGCTATCATTCATTATATAAATAATTTAACAAATAATTCTCTGCATAAAAACAAACAAATGAGTTTCTGTATTAGAAACAACAAACCAATAAGTGTTTTTGCATCAATCAAGGGGTTGAAGATAGCAATAGACATATGATCGACCAAAAGACCTGCACATATGGATAGCTATTGAAAATGTGACTTGTGGGTTTTCAGTTTTATGATATTTTTTCTATGCGAGCCCCCTCCCAAAATAATGAAACAAACAAAGACAGACTTGTGGCAGCAAAAATAGCACAACAGTCCAAGACAGACCTCTCAACCACCATCATCTTAACATGCATTTGGATTGCACATATGCAATCTTAATCAATGCAATCCCGCATCAGAAACTTGGCACAATCAATAACAATTTATATTGAATGGTTTTACTTTTAATAGTACTGTTATAAACTTAGTACTTGCCGACTTGTGTGCACGTGGTTGTGCTGAGACAATATCAATGTGATTATTAGTTGATTGCTAGCTCGACTCTTGATGTCTTGACGTATATTATGTGCATGTGTTAGCTTATCGATCTTGGCAATGTCTTGAGCTTGTTCTTCTTCTGCTTCTTCAGTCATCAGAGATCAATTGGATCTCCATTAAATGCCAAACCGTGGTATTGTCTCCCCTTGCATTCAAAACCTTATACATGGAGGCCACCACCACGCCTCCTTTCAACCAGACAAATACATGCGTTGCATGTAATCAATCTTTACTTCATATTTGTCGTTTCTTCTTTTAATCTATCGTTCTGTCATAAGTTTAGGGCATAGCTTCATTATAATATAGCTCTTCCAACTCTCTCTCTCTTTCCCTCGATCGATCGATAGAGGGATTTTTTCAACTATCGGATATTCAAGCAGTACTTCACATGTCATCGTACATTTAAATGGAGAAAATTATGTATTTTTTTCATGTCTATTCCCTCATCTAATTGATACCGAGCATGTAGAAAAATTTATTCCATCTATATATGTTTATATTATGCATGGCTCCTCAAACATCATTGTCGACTTGCTCTCTAGACCAAAAGATGCTCAATCAGCCCATGCAAATAGTAAGTCCAGGAGGACCCATCCCACATGATCCAACATCTAAACGTCATTACACCAAGGCGATCAATCGATCACATATTGGATGCATGGATAGGGTGAGATTTTTCACCCTCAATACCGTTCGCTAGTTCTTCGAATTTATTTACGTTATAAACATACATGCAACTGCTTTATTTATTTATGTTATAGTACGTGAATATTGATTAAGAATGTGCACGTCACACATGCAGACATTTCTATCTGTTAAAGATTTGTAACAATTTCGTCCATATCATTTTTAAAAAAATTGAAAAATAATAAAGAACCATTAAATTACAAATCCTTATACTATTGGTCTGTTTGTCTTCTAATTGTCATGTTAACCTTTTTTTGTAACGTAAAACTTGATTTGCTCTACTATGGAGAAACTTTTATGTATAATCAAAACACAAGATGATATATCACGCGTTATAATACAAGTAGCGACATGGTTAATAAGTCTCATTTTTAAGATATGTTATCCAGTGTTCCTCCACTTATGGTAGGATACGCAACGTACCGCCTTTTGTTTTGAGTACACTAAAATTTCTTCCCAAGAATGCCATGTGATGCCATACGGAAAACAAATAATTTGTTTTAAGAAAATCTTAACTTGTTTTTTTATTACAAGAGATATTTTATACTAATAATATACATTAAAAGAAGTGGAGAGTTCCGCAAAAGGTTGAAGAAGAAGGTCAAATCACCAGAACAATCTACCACTTGCAAGAAAATCTTAACTTTTGAATGTCGAAAAGTAATTAAGCTAATCACCTAGTGTTAGATAAAACTACGAAAAGAAAAAAAAAAAAAAAAAGCAAAGTTATTTAGATATTTTGAATTAGAGAGTATGTTAGTTGTCTAAATACAGTAATTGCAATAAACTTAACCATTTAATTACTTGAAGGCTCGACGATGAAGCCATTGGTGCAAGCGTTCTTATTATGAAGGTTGATTTTCACCAATCTTGTACGGTTATGGTAATTGTAAAGGAACATCTCATCATTAGATATTTTTTGTTTTTAACAACTGTAAATCTGTTACAATTGTTTTCTAACTAATCACTATGATTAGGTGTTAATCTAGTATTATTAGTCACTAAGCTTATTTAGCAAGGTGTATGTAAACTCTGTTGTAATTACTTCCTCATTAAGAAAGTGAATACAAAAAGCATTCTTTCTATCTTTGTATCACTCGCCTCTCTGCTTCACCACCTTTCGATCCTCCTTTCTCTGCGATTCGATCTTCATCTTCTTCCTCTTGATCTTCAATTTCTTCTTCTCTTCAGCAATGGCGTCGTCTTCTTCTTCACCTCCACATCTTGAAATTTTTCCTCCGAGCCCTACATCGACTGAATTTGTCGCTCCCAATTTCTCTGCAATGAACCCTAATTTTTCCAATTCGTCGATTGCATCGATCATAATCCAGAATATTAGTTGTATGGTGCCTACGAAGCTAAAGCCTGACAATTACTTAGTCTAGAAAGCTCTCTTTGCTCCAATTTTCAAGCACTACAAGCTCACCAGCATTGTTAACGATTCCGAGCCCTGTCTACCACCTTATCTTCTTGATCAGAATGGTCGCCCCATCGGAAACCCTAACATGGCCTATGAAGCTTGGTACGAGAAGGATTAGAATATCCTAATTTGGCTTAACTCTACTCTCTCTGAAGAAATTATTTCGTTCACTGTTGGTGTGACTTCACCTCGTGATCTCTGGCTCAATCTTGAAAATCGATTTTGGGGTGTATCTAGTGCTTATATTCATCAACTCTGCTCTCATCTACATGATGTGCATAAAGGTGATCTTTCAATTTCTGAGTATCTGCAGCGCATCAAAGGTATTTTCGATGCTTTAATGGCGACTGGTTCTCCAGTTTCTGATCATGAACTCATTGCTATCATTCTCAATGGTTTATCTAATGAATATGAATCTTTTGTTGACTCTATTATGTTGAGAATTTCTTCAACCACGTTGGATGAATTGCATGGTCTGTAAATTAACAAGGAATTATGCATGAATCGCAAAAAGAAAGGCACTGTCTCTTCTGTTCAATAACTTTTCCAGGCATTTGCAGCTCGGTCTCAGGGTTATCTCCTCCCTACACCACCATACTTTCCTTTTCCACAAGCCTATGTTGCGCAATTCAATGCTCCTCCCAAGTTTCAGAACAATCGTGGCAATGGCAAATGGGCATCTTAATGCAATAATCGTGGTAACTACTCCAAGAATTTCACTCAGTTTCTTGGTAATTTTCATAACTCTGGCAATGGCTCTGGTTATTTTTTAAATAACTCTGGTGGAAATCGCTATAATTCTAGTGGGTTCAATCACAACAACAACATTTCTAGTCCTAATTTTGGTGGCAAAAATCCTCGCCAAATATGTCACTTCTTCGAGCATAAAGCAATTGATTGCTATGAATGCATGAATCATGCCTTTGTTGGTAAAATACCCCCTGCCAAATTAGTTGTTATGTGTGTTCACATAAACTCTAAAGCTTCTTCTCCTACGTGGCTGGTTGACTCTGGCACCACATGTCATATCACCAATGATATAGCTGTTATTTATTCTCTCATTCTGTACTCTGGAGAAGATAAGGTTTACATTGGTGATGGACAAGGTATGTCCATTCATCACTCTGGCACTTCTATGCTTAAAATACCATCTGTTACATTTCAATTTAACAATGTTCTTCATGTTCCCAAGATGAAATTCAATCTTTTCTCTGCCTATCAGTTTTTAAAAGATAACTATTGTGCATTAACCCTTGATTCCGATGGCTCTACAATCAAGGATCGCTCTACTGGGATAATGCTTTTTTAAGGACCAGTTAGAGAAGGTTTCTATCCTCTCCAAGGCATTCCCTCAGCATCTGCACCATCAGCTTTTCTAAGTACTAAAGCTTCACTTCAGACATGGCATCGGAGGCTTGGACATCCCTCTATAGCAATGTTCAGGAAGATTTTAAATAAAACTCAACTTGCTCACAGTGGTGGCAAGTCTGTCAACTTCTTTTGCACAAATTGTGCTATTGGTAAAAATCATAAGTTACCTTTTTCCTTTAGTACTAGTAGTGTCTCTGCCAGTCTTGACTTGATTCATTGTGATGTTTGGGGCCCAACTCCAGTTCTATCTGTCAGTGGTTACAAGTATTATGTTCTATTTGTGGATGAGTTCACTAAGGGCCTGTTTGGGATTGAGGTGCTTAAAAAAAAAAAGCTACTATGAAAAAAAGCTATGAAAATTTTTGGTGTTTGGTAAACTTTGAAAAGCAGCTTTGTTTCAAAGTTGAGGGTGAAAAAAAGCCCAAAACCAGGAGATGACAAGAAGCTGCAATTTGCAGCTTCCAAAAGCAGCTTATTTTCACCCACACACTGGTGAACAGTGTACACATTTAATGAAATATGAATAACCCAAAACTGCCCTCCCTTTCCCTTCACCTACGCTCTCACCTTTCCAGAACTCTCTCGCACGCTCTTCACCTCAGAGCTCTCTCGCATAACCCGAACCTCAGGCTCTCTCTCGTTCTCTCGTTCTCTCATTCTGTCGTTCCGAAAACTAGCAAACTCGTTCTCTCGTTCTCCAGGTTTCTCCAGGTAAGCTTCTTATTTATTTGTTTGGATTTTTCAAATGAGGGATGGGGAGATTAGGGAAAGAGGGGTGGGAAGAGCAAAGGGATGAGGGTATGGAGCATGGTGTGTTCGTCGAACCAGAATCGGAGCATGGAGGCTCACTCACTCCTCAAGCGGCAGGGCTTCGACGTCGCGTCGTACGGCACCGGAGCCCACGTCAAGCTCCCTGGTCCCTCCCTCAGAGAACCCAATGTTTACGACTTTGGCACACCTTACAAGCAGATGTTCGACGATCTCCGGCGAAAAGACCCCGAACTGTATCCTCCTCCTCTAAACTTGTTCTTCTCTCGATTTTGTTCAATTGGGGTTTTCAAATTATGTATCTTTCTTGTTTCAATTGGGTTTTTCGAATTCTGGGTTTTGGGGAATATGATATTTTGGTGATGAAATAGATTCGTATAAATATCTAGAAAATAGTACGAACAAAAAGTTTTGGTAGGAGCAAATTGGTTAACAGGAAAGAAAAAGAAGGACTTTAAGACTGTTGATATATGCAACTGAGATTGTAGGTTCAAAGCTTCAATATTTGGAAATTAAGTGGGCAGTCTGATAGATTTTGTGTATGACCTTACCCTTAAGGCTTTTAAGAGTAAATTCGATATTTGTGGTTCGAGGTGTTTAGCGAAGAGTATAGAATAGTTGATGACGACGACTATTGATTGGTAGCTCTGTGTAGCAATGCTCGAGTATTGTGGGATGTATGAACTGGAATTTATGTGCGTACTTTACGTTATGAACTGTGTTGTTTTTTATGCAAAGTGTAACCTTGACGATAAGTACAGGTACAAGCGTAATGGCATCTTGCCTATGCTTAAAAGAAACTTGGGAGTCAAACGGGCACCTCAGCGATGGCAGGACAATGCTGCCGACGGTTCCTTTGATGTGGTGTTAACATTCGAAGAAAAGGTTTTTGACATGGTTATTGAAGGTTGGTTTTAACTCCCTTCTCCTAGTTTTGGCTTGTATCTTCTAGATTTTAATAGTCCATAGTCATTCGATAATCAATTAATCAAATGCTCTTCTTTGTGTTGGTAGTGTTGTTTCTTGGCAATCTCTTTCTGTTGAGCTGTTGGAATATGACTTGCTGGTAGAGTTTGAGCTCTTAAGTTATAGGTATGCAATTTCTTTCAGCTTAACGTAATCATTGGAGATGGTAACAAACAACGATTGATATTTGAAATGGATTCTTTTTCCATTTGGGAAATGTAAGAAAGTAAGAAAGTAAGAAACCTTGAGTTTATAGGTTCCTAGGATTATTAGAACTTATACATACAACAGAGATGCTGGTTCTAGGAACTTGTGGTTAATGAATCTCAAGGAAAAGATAAAGTTTAAACCTCAAGAGAGATTTTGATTTTTTTTTTTTTAAAAAAAAAAAAAAAAAACATACTAGATGGTTGAAAGTTTCTGTTTAGTTGATCGTTTAGTTTGGCACCATCTACTTTTGTTCATCTTTTAGTTTTATGAAAACTAAAAGAAGATTTGTGAAGTTAATCTGTAACTTGAAGATACCATCCTTGTTTGCTTGTCTGACCCGTGTGCAACAATGTATAGATCTCAACAACCGGGACCATGCTCTTAGGAAATGTGTGCTGATAATCAACTTGGAGGTGAAAGATAACCACGAGGAGGCGGCTGTAGGAGCTCGTCTTGCTTTAGATCTTTGCCAAGAGGTCTGTATTTATGGTTGCGTCGACACCCCATAATCTGTAATGCAAAACAGTAATGCTGACGGGTACATTATCGTTAATTGTTTTCCAGATTGAAGCAGCCGATTCGTGGGAGGAATCAATTGATGATATTGTATCTGGTTTTTAGAAACAGCAGCGACGGAAGTTAATGTATAGCATCTCATTTTATTGAAACTGTAATAATAGTTTGTTAGGGAGATTTCGAAAAACCAAGACCCGGTGTTGCTGATAACTTATGTGCACCGACTGTTCTCCCCAAATGTAACTCTTGCTTAAGCACCAGTTTCGATAATATCTTGATTAGAGCGACTCTCCTACCGTACATTAACAATATTAACAATATTGTACTACTTTCAAGTTTGATGAATGCAAGTTTGATGAATGCATCTAATTAGACTACTTTCGAGTACATTAATAATATTGTACTAATGAATCCTAGCTATTCACTCTAAAATATTTCTATTAAAGTAGTTTGTCATACTAATTAATATTTAAGATAAAGTTTATAAATATTTTTCTTCTAAAAATAAAATATATTTAGTAATTCACTTTTATTTGTTAAGAAAATTAAATTAATAGCACATCTAGTATTATACCTTTTTTGGTCAATTCACACAGTCACAGCTGTTTTACAAAAAAGTTTACCAAACATTATCATACCGCTTTTTTTTTCCAAAAGCACTTTTACAAAAAAGTTTACCAAACACTTTGCTGCTTTATTTCACAGCCGCTTATTCTCACAGCACAGCCGTTTATTCTCATAGCAGCTTTTTTTCAAAGCACAGCAATACCAAACCAGCCCTAAATACACATGGCTGTTTCCATTGAAGGCAAAATCTGAAGTTTTTTATGTGTTTGTCAGTTTTAAAGCATATGTTGAAAATTCGATTGGCAATAGAATCAAAACTTTCTAATCAGACACGGAGGGTGAATTCACTAGTTTTGCGTTTAATTCTTTTCTTGTCAATCATGGTATTTGTCATCAATATAGTTGCCCTCACACTCCCGAGCAAAATAGGTGTGTTGAACATAAACATAAACATCTCACAGAAACTGCTAGAACTCTCTTAGTAGCTTCAGCTGTGCCTCACAAATATTGGGTTGAAGCCTTCAACATAGCTTTGTATCTTATTAATCAATTCCCTTTATCTACTCTAGACAAATCTCCTTAGGAATTACTATTCAAAAAGGCTCCAGATTATTCCAAGCTTAAGACTTTTGGTTGCAGTTGTTATCCCTGGCTCAAACCATATGTATCTTCAAAGCTTGATGGCAAAAGTACACATTGTGTCTTTCTCGTCTATCATTTGCAACATAAAGGCTACAGTTGCTTAGACATTTAAACACAATAGTTGTACATCTCAAGACTTGTCATTTTCCATGAGGATCATTTTCCTTTCAAAGGTCTACCATAGTCACAGGACACTGTCACATTGGGGTTTGCATCCACAACACCTATATCAAACTCTTCATCAACTTTTACTCTTCCATTTTCTGTCTCTTACACCAGTTTCTCTCAGCCTAATCCCTCAGTCTTGGATAACATTGCATCCTTATCCAGTTTAGCTCAGTTTTCACAACAATCATCTTCTCCAATTTCAACTCAATCACCAGTGTTTGTTGCATCCCAAGAACCTTTGTCTTTAGTACCTGTTGCTTCCCAACCAACCCTTGTCTCTACAAATACACATCCAATGGTAACAAGGTCCAAGGCTAGGATTTTTAAACCCAAGATATTAGCTGTTACTAAGCATCTAATTGATACTAGCAGTTTTGTACCTACTACTTATTTACGGGCTTCAAAACATGAGCATTAGAGATAAGCAATGTCTAAAAAGTTTCAAGCCTTGCAAAACACTAGCACTTGGACTCTAGTTCCCTCATCTTCGAATCAGAATGTTGTAGGGTGCAAATGGGTGTTCAGAATTAAGAGAAAACTTGATGGCACCATTAACAGGTACAAAGCTCGCCTTGTGGCTAAAGGGTTTCATCAGCAATAAGGGGTTGATTTTCAGGAGACATTTAGTCTTGTTGCCAAACCAGTCAAACTTCAAATCTTGTTAACATTGCAATTCAACACAACTAGTTTCTAAATCAATTAGATATCAGTAATGCCTTCCTTCATGGCACTCTCAAAAAAGAAGTTTTCATTCAGCAACCGTCTGCCTTTATTGATCCAACAAAGTCATCTTTTGTTTGCAAGCTCAACAAGTCTTTCTATGGCTTGAAACAGGCCCCCAAAACATGGTATGACAATTTCTTTCATACTCTAAGCTCCCTTGGTTTTGCAAACTCCAAATCAAACTGCTCTCTATTTGTTCACACAAAGCCTTCTCTAATTATAGTCATAGTGTATGTAGATGACATTCTAGTGACTGGTTCAAATGCTTCTCACTTTCAAGCCTTTATTCATCAACTGAGCACTTTATTTCCTGTTAAGGATTTGGGACCTCTCCATTTTTTTTTCTTGGGTTAGAAGTTCACAGAACCACAGAAGGCATATTCTTGTTGCAAGGCAAGTATGCCCTTGATTTACTTGTTAAAACCAATATGGATGGCTGTAAACCATGTTCTACTTTACTTGGAATAGCTAAGTTAGATCACACTGGTCCCTTACTTACTAATCCTAAAGAGTACAGATCCATGGTAGATGTTCTTCAGTACCTCAATTAGACAAGACCAGATATCTCTTTTGTTGTAAACCAAGTGTGTCAATTTCTGCATTGTTTGAGAAAAAATCACCTTCAAGCAGTCAAACAAATTTTGAGATTTCTTAAGGGTTCTGTTACTAAAGGTTTGTGGTTCAAGAAAGGTCTCCTACATCTCACAGCCTATTCCGGTGCTGATTGGACTAGATGCACCTTTGACAGAAGATAAACAAGTGGCTATTGTGTGTATCTCCGTCCAAATTTGATTAGATGGAGTGCAAAAAAGTAACACACAGTTGCTCGATCGTCCACAGAGGCTGAATATTGATCTCTTGCTCACATAATTGCCAAGTTGACATGGATTTGCAAAATCTTAAAAGATGTCACCTTTCCTCTTCGACATGTTCCTAGACTCTGCTATGAGAATGTTTATGCAATCTCTTTGGCTTCTAATCCAGTATTTCATGCTCGCACGAAACATGTGGAACTTGACTATCATTACATTAGAGAACTTGTTTTGGCAAATTTGATTCAAGTTCATCATGTTAGTAATCATCATCAAATTGCAGACATTCACACCAAGGCACTTTCCAAGGCCAGATTCAAGTTGTTACAGTCCAAGCTTTCTCTTGGAGATCCTCCGTTTAGCTTGAGGGAGGGTAAATGGACATCTCATCATTAGATATTTTCTGTTTTTAACAGCTGTAAATCTGTTACAATTGTTTTGTAACTAATCACTATGATTAGGTGTTAATCTAGTATTATTAGTCACTAAACTTACTTAGCAAAGTATATATACTCTGTTGTAATTACTTCCTCGTTAAGAAAGTGAATACATAAAGCATTCTTTCTATCTAACTGTACATGTGATGTTAGAGTTAGTATTCATCAACGGTACTGTGAGAGAGGAAGGTTCTTACACGTGAGAGAGAGATCAGACACAACAGAGCAGAGCAGAGGGCGCAGAGAGATGAGTGGCATGTAAAGAGGGGTCAATGAGGCGGTGGGGGAGGCACGTGATGGAGCAACGGTCGATTCTGGTGGCGGTGGCAGTGACCGTTGGAACATTTATTGAGTTGACACGTGTACGTACTCTCAAGTCTCATCAACTTGGCTTTGCCTTTGCTGTTTGCACATTGGATTCGATAAGCTTATTATTTTGGAACACCATGGCATATCAGGGGGAGCTTTCCATTTCCATGCATCATGGATCGGATTCATGCTACTTTATTTATGGTCTTTTGTGTTCTTTAATCTCTTATCCCTTTTTATCTTTATAGTTAGAGGTGACATAATATAATTTACAATTAAACATTATAGACAAGGGAGAAACACAGGCGGTGTTCTAGTCAACTTGAGTTTTTCTAGTTTTAATTTGTCACTACCCTTATTCACTTTCATGGGCTGGATTTTTCCGTAAGTGGTTGAGTTTCGACTATTGATGTTGTGAAATCTCACATGCCTTCACATGTTTAATTGAAATGTAGATGATACTACAGTACATTCACGATTAACAATTTTCGTTGACTATATATTATATCAGTTAGATCCCACATGTACAATTTTACTGTCGTCCACAAATATATATTGGAGTTCCTTATCTCAACTGAATATTTCACATTATCATTTGATATATAATTATATCAATAATTAATTAACAGTAGTTGGCACATTGCGTTTCAATTTCGTGCTAAGTTAGACCCCTTTATATATATATATATATATATATATATATATATATATATATATTTTTTTTTTTTTTTTTATTTATATTTTTTATATTTTGTTGTGACTGCAACTACAAGGGCATGTTTTTCACTCCCTGCATGGTTTTTTGTTGACGAATACTCTATTTATTAATCGCAAATTACATGATTTTAAGCAGTCAAGGATTTTTGAAGCCTTCATCCTTTTCATCAATGCAAGATTGAAAAGCTAACACTTGTTTGAAAAGGTGTGGTGGGTCAACCTAGTCTTTACCTCATAATTTGCCATTAAGTCAGTGGTGGCGGATCCAAAAATAGTTATTTGGAGGGTCTCATGTAAAAGTTTATAAACATTTTTTAGACATATACTGATAACCATAAAAATAAATCATAGTTCCATCATTTATAATTTATAGAACGAATAACAATATAAGTTACAATTTTTCACGATGCATTTTAATATTTTGAAAACGCTGCATTGTAGTTGTATTGTCAATGGAAGAAAAAACAATGATCTCTCATTTGGTTACGCAATGGATTTTTCACAATATTCATAGCAAAATGCTCTCTCCATTGAAGCAATAGCAACCAGTAGAACCAAAGTCCATGTAATTAGCAAATATACATGATTATATGCTATGTTCCTCCCTGTTTTCACCTTTTTTTTGCAAGACTACCAATTTCTTTAAATTGAGAAAATTCACTACTTGAATGCATATCAAGAATATAATGCCCAAGTTGATATTTTCTTATAAAAAAAATAATAAGAAGGTCAACTCCTCTTTAAGGCATTTCATCAAGCAATTAGAGGACATGTATAAATGACAACTCCAACCTTCAAAAAAGCAACACCCAAGTCATTTATAAAGATTCACCGGAATTTGAGAGGTTAGCTAACCCCACTTGCCCCTTAATGGATCCGCCAGTGCATGAAGTATTATTGTCTTTTAATATTGAAGTACTAATGGAAGGCTACTGAGTCAGTTAACAAATTTGCTATGCTATTAAAGCGAGTGTATGAGAGGAGAAGGATTTATGTAAAACGAGTTTGTTGTTATTAGGCGTTTCATTTTAAATAAAAGAATGATATGTGTAAAGTCGTCAACATATAAGATTATATTATTAGACAAATACAGCACGTGATAAACTTGTTTTATATAAGTTGTTCTCAAATAAGAGTGAATTTTGTAATGCATTTAAGTGCTTTTGGTAACAAGTTCTTGTCAACTAGCCGGATGGAGACTTGGAGAAACCGAGTTATTTAGAAAGCGAAAAACCAAAAAGCCGTATATGAATTATACGAACATGCATAATGCATTAAGAATAATGCAAATTATTGGACGTTTGCTGAGCACTAATTTGTAAGTTCACCAAACACTAATTTCAAGTTTGAATAAAAATAAATGTTTCAAAATAAGTCCTATATCCGTACTTTCGTACCACGCTCCACCACATCGACACTACCTTATAAAGGGTCAAAAGTTTTTTTTTTTTTTTATTTGGTCAAAGAGTTCGAAAAAATTGACAGTTTAAAAACCTAATGCATACCATGCTTCGATACATAACAACAAAACGCTTAAAAATCGAATATCCAAACAACCCACAACACCACATCCCCTCCCTCCAAGAAGTTGATAAATCAACTTCAAGAGTTTGAAACAAATTTGTGAGGAAAAAATGTGTGAAAGCTCCACTTCTCTAGTCTCACACCTCTTAAGTGTGAAAAGTCCAAGAGCTTTCTTGAGAAGAGCATTCAAATGATTTAAAATATTTGTAGAGAAAATATTTTTAAAATAAATTCTTAATAAAAATGCAAGTTAATTCTGGAGAAAAAAAAAAGCACTTAAATTACTTCTGAAGTCCAAAAACATTATCTATAAAAACGTTTCAGTCATTTAAAACTATTTTCCAAACAAGCCCCAAATTAATCCATCTCAAATAGAACCCCACATCACGTGGCCCCCCATCTTGGTAAATATCAAGTTATCAACCATGCCCGTCCACTTCTAAAAAATTACATAAATTTTGGTCCAAATGTTTAATCCTTCAAAAGTTCTTTTTGGATGATCTCACATATTCTATTGATAAAGGAATTACACTTCTTATTGATTTAGTTAGGTTCTAGTGACTTGAAGAGAATTAATGTTCTATACAAGCGAACATCTGCTAAAATGTTTGCATCCCTATTTAAAAGTGAGATGTTCAAAAGTCGACAAACAATCTTTTGAATATTATCAATTAATGTTTGTATTAAAGAATTGTATTCTCTTAGTAGTTAGTAATAGCGTCCAAAATGCATTCGAAATCATTTCAACCTCAATTGATCAAATTCTCTTAACAAGAACTAAATCAGTCCATCCAACAAGTCCTGTTGAATGAAACGCGCAAGGCCAAAAATTGCTGAACAAATTACGTAATTGTAAATATCTTATCGATTGATTGAAGAAAACAAAGTTCGAATAATACATGAACAAAATCCTCTTTTTGGAACCAAAATTCACACACCTTGACCGAGTACTTGTGTTGTGTCTCCTAAAAGCTTAACACACGCAAGGTTTTCTTTGTCAGGCTTCATTCACTCTTTCCTTTTTTTTTTTTTTTTTTTTTTTTTTTTTTATCAGAATCTTTTTCTTTTCTATAAACCCAATATTTTTCCGCTCTTTTTTTCCCCAAATTTCAAGGAAAACGACCATTAATAATATCCCCATCCTATCGCCATCTCAAAAGAAGCAAATTTTCCCCCAGACATTTTCCTCCTTTCACTTCACACCTGCCATTCTTCCCACACTCCCAGGCTCCGCCGCAGTCCCACTGTTTTCACCATCACAAACCCTACTTTACTTTCACCAAAAATTTCCCGGAAAATCGTTCCCATCCAGGAAAAAGCCCTTTCCTGTTCAGGCCCCATGAGAACGGTGTCGTTTAGCCACTGACTCCTGGAATATATAACACGAATCATCTCAGTGTCCCACGCGTTCACAGAAACAGCGCAGCGCATCGCACCATCGCCAACTCTTTGATTCCAGCGCTCAAAATTCCAAATTTTAAAAAGATAGCACACGTGCGCTCTACCCGCTACAAACCATAACCCCATTCCTTAATTCCATAATTGATATTGATTATTGAGTGTGCAGAATTCCGCTAAGTTATACAATGATTTAGCCAATAATGAAAACCACTAGCCCATAAAGATTGAACTTAAAACTATCACTTACAAGTACAGAAAAGTAACTACTGACGAAGGAAAAGCCGTCATAACCAAAAGACATGAATAATAATAAAAATATGTAAATATTATTTTGGTTTTTGTACAACTAAATAAAACCCAACAGTATCAGTAAGTATGAGCTGTATCCACATAATTAAGGCAACAACATAATTACAGAAACCATAATTTGGTCTAAAAACATAGGATTATCAATTATTTATGTCTATATTATTTCCTTGTAATTGCAACTCTTTCATCTTGTTTTCTTACTTATAGGCTCTGTTTCACAGTACAAACGCGTCCCCCTATGTATTTGATTTTTTTTTAACCCAATGGGGAAACCCAAATCCAGAAACGCGAGGCCCCATGACCCTTTCAATTTTCCCAGAGAAAAATAAGAATAGTAAAATGAAAATATTACCGGGAAACCGACTCGGCCAGTTTCCCTATCTTTTCCACGAGCTCCGGAGACAGCTTCTTAGCCGGTTTCCTCTCCTTCTCGGGTCGAAAATTGAAGCCCAAAGCCTCCGAAACTTCCTCGGAGCTCCACCCGGCTTTTCGGAGCGAGTCCGAGAACCGATCCGCTTTGAGCAGCAGCGCGTCGAGTACCGCTTGGTTGTCCAACATAACCATCTCTCCCTCGAAAAACCCAGACGCGGATACCGAAACCATCTCCGATATATCCGTATCGCTCCACCCGCCATGTCTCAAGGCCGACCCGATTTGATCAATGTACTCGTCCACCCATTTCGGGATTTCGGACCTCGACGGCATATCGAAGAACCTTTCCGGAGAAGAGCACGACGACGACGAAGAGTTTGAGTTCCTCCGGCGACGATCCACGGCGGCGTCGCTCCAGAACTCGACCCATCTAGGGGTTTTGGTTCCGGAACCGAAACCAGTGTCCAGGCTCCGCCGTGAGAAATTCGAAGACGACCCGGCCGATTTCTCGCTCAAGGATCTTTGCTTCTTAAGGATATACGGGTCGGTCTCCGATTTCCGAAACAGAGACTCGCGCTCGAAGAAATCGGATAGATCCAAGCCGCAACAGAAGATCCGATTCTCGTCGACGTAGAAGATGGGGTTCCCCGCCAAACAGGGGTTGCACGGAATGTAGCAATGGTTGAAAATTGGTATCAGCAGCGGGGCTCTCTTCAAAGCAGTTCTCGCGACCCGCAAGGCCTTTTCCGGGTCGGCCGGTCTCAGACCCCAGGATTTGGACCAGAGGGTGTTCCTTGCGATTTGGAACGAAATCGCAGCGATCGGGAGGTCGAGCGAGGCCTTGAGACCGAGGCGGGCACCGGCGGCTCTCCAGTCGGGAAAACCGGGGCCGACAGGCAACCCGGCTGAGAGAATGGCTCTGAGGTCTGGAGGGAATACGAAGCCGAACTCCGCTTCAGCCCGGGCGAACTCGGATTCGGATAGACCCGGCTGGACCTGGAAACCGGAGCTTTTGAGGTGGGATATGACGTTGTCAGCTAAAGAGGAGAAGGAAAGAAGGCCGTTCCGTACGGGAAGAGTGGATTTTGCGGGGGTTGTTGGGGTTGGTGGGCCGGCGGCGGCTCGGGCGGAGAGGCGGCGAAGGCCGGCTACGTGACCCGGGTTGAGGCCGGTCATTCTCCGATCGACGTCGACCATTGTGAATCGGAAGTGAGCGGGGAATCGGATGAGATATGGAATGCAGGTGGCGTGTGTTGTGAAATGGTCTGTGTGAAGTGAAAAAATGTAGGAAGTGTGTGGGAGGGGAGGGGAGAGGAGGGGAGGAGGTGCCGAGTGGGAGCGCCTTTTGGTGGGAGAGAAGATGAAACACTTGGGTTGTGAAAAGCAAGATTGTGTATTTATAGCCGCTCTATAGTGGACCCCATTCAGATTTTGGTCTTGGTTTATTTTAATTTTTTTTTCATTTTCTAGGTTACTATTTAACTAAGCCTAGTCGTTACTAAATTTACTAATTTTTTTCCTTTTTTTTTTTTTTTAAATTTAAAAGATAATTGGTGGCAAATCACGGTTATCCATTTATTTCGAATACCGCAAAGACTAATAGAAATATTTCAATCTTCCCCTCCTGATCACGGTTACTAAATTTACTAATTAATTTTCATTGAAATTTGTTTTATAATGACTAACCTTCTAAATTTACCAATTTATTTAACTGACCAAGATCTGCTAGAGTATCAACTATCAAGTTAGGTATGTTTATAGTTCAGTTTTTTCTTTTTCTTTGTACTTGAAGTCAATTCACCTGGATTAAAACATAATCTGTCAGGTTTAGCTTCTCCAAATACTAGTCTAAAAATAATAAAGGTAAATCGTTGCGTGATCTGTTAGATGGATTATTCTTCGATATATGATTTTAGACATTAAATTCAATTAGTAAATTGTTTGAGAAAAGAATTTTACAATCTTTTAGAAATATAATTTTATCAACTTATTGAGCAACGGTTAAAAGTTAGAAAGTGTGGTATTTGGGGATTTGATTGTGATGTGCTGGGACTGGGAGTTTGTCACTTTTTCTAACGGGATTATAGTGCAACAAATGTCAAATTCCTTGACCTACTTAATTATTAAACGAGCTTTCTTTGTGCTAATTGCTGTTTTAACTATGAGAAAAACGATAAAAAAGTGGCCCATAAATAATGATGCATTTTGGTTTGATTCTTGGCAGAAGAGATAAAGGGGTAGCAGACCTCATCATATCATACCAACACATTGCTGTACAATAGACGTTAATTTGCTTTCTAAGTATTTTATTTAGGAAAACAAAGCAAGTTTTTACCTTTTTGCTGCGAAAATATTAATCCCTAATCATTGGTCATCAGAATAATAAGACCAACAAGGAGATAGATACATGTTCCTCAAGGTGACAGCATGCTTAATTTGATCATTCATTGCCAGGACAAGTATCCTCGCTAGTCCCCTCCAAATAAAGCTCTCTCCTTATCAATTTTGGTAATGTAACAAGTTAGTGGCAATTCTGTATTACGTCAGTTGGTTAATTGAGTTAATGTGTTTATTTTCTATAAAATGAAACAGTTTAAGATAGAGAATTGTATATCATCCAAATCTACTTATTCAAGAGTATATACATATGTGCCCAAGAGATTAACTAGTAAATTACATACAGAATAAGTTCGTATAAGAACAAGATCGTCATTAGTTCAATTAATTTCCAGACTTTGATTGGGGTGTTGTGGCATATGACATGCACATATCCAGCTAGATGAATGCATCGTTGAATGTGCAACCCAAGTGCAACAGTTAAAGATTTAACAGCCACAAATGTTGGGTTTCAAAAAAAAAAAAAAAAAAAAAAAAAAAAAAAACAGCCACAAATGTTATGGTATAATATGATTACTAGATAATCTCATATTACTATTACTCATGTTTACATATGTCTCTTGCAAAGGATTTACACTGACAAAAGTCAACCTAAATTGATCAGAAAGTCAGCAACAGTGGCCATGGGGTATTCCTGGCAAGCAGGACAAAGCCACCCGCATATTCAAATTCGAAAGTCTGGTTTTTCTAATTCTCTCCCAATAATAACTACATATTTGAATATTTCCCATGCCATTAAGGACATGTGAGTCATGTTTGATCCAGTAATTTGGTTGGTATAATAAGATTAGTGACAGAAAAACAAATTCCGTACCCTTTTTAAGAAACTACAGAAATAGGACAGATATAAGGATGAATAATTTCGAGTTGACATCTTATTATATTATATAGTACACCAAAATATTGTCTAAATAATTTATTTTATTTATTTTGATCAAAGCATTTTACGTACTCTCACGTTAATAGCAAAGTTTGAATCTTACTTGTTTTTCCTCTACACTAGACAAACAATGAAAACGAAATTAAATCCATGTCTAACATAAAGCACAATTACTTAATCATGCGAAGTACATCGCTGGGTCGATATAAACGATTACTTTCTTAAGTTGAGCACGTGATGGAAACACTGGTATTTGCCCAAGACAAAAACAACAACAACAAAAAAACATTTTTTCATTGAGTGAAGTCGGCTATATGAATCCTAGAACGTCATTGTGCTTTATTCTGTGTCACGTCTTTCGTTATATCTAAGTACTATAAGTATTTCCTTAAAGTCTCCTTCAAGTGCCCTAGACAACAAAAACAATAATTTAAATTTATTAATTTAAACGGCTACTTTTCTCAGGAAGGCTAGTTACAGTTATTGTTCTTGCTTTGGGCAGCTTAAATAATTCACCTGACCATCTCAGATTCTCTGAACATGTGAGGGTGGCCTTGAATTTCGTTTATTTCGATAAAAAAAAATAGATTTTTGAATTTGAATTACATAATTTATATATAATCGCTTGGTCTAGGTGCATGTAGTGGGTCAACGGTTCGTGCAGTATACTTATATAATTTCACTGTAAAAACCCCTACAGGTACGGAAATGGTAAACCCGATAAGATGAAGTTGACACGATGAAGCAAATATCAACTTGCAGCATCTTAGTTTGGAAGTAACTTGGACACCACTCCTACGTGAGACTAGTTGGACGTGTTATATAAGCTGCTTTGCATGGGCCACACGCCATGCGAAGCCAAGTTACTGAACAATAAACGCATCCAAAGCTCATCCACCAAATTAGTACATATGGATATTTGCATGAATATACACGCATACATACATTTGTATACGGATATTTGCATACTTTACAAATTTGTAATCAAAACGTATTGAAAGTATGAATCTCACGTACAAAAAGAAGAGACATTGTATGCGTTTATAAATAATTGAGCTACTTCTCTCGTAATGTCAATTGGTTTTATGGTGAAACTTCAACATCTTCACGGTATCTGAGCCATGTTGTCTCATGTGTGAAGCCTAACCACATCACCTGATTTGTGTGAAAATGAATCCCGCATCCAATATAGAAAAAACCTTACATGTATTTAGAAATAATTGGGCTACTTCTGTATTGCTAAACGTGGATAAGAATTCATCTGATTAGCATGTAGAGGAAAAATATGTCTTAGTTTGTTAATCTGGAGTTGGCACTTCCTCATCTTCTTGCGCCATTTGACATACATAAACGAAAGATAATTATAATAGATCGTTTGACGTCATCTACTCGTAAGTCAACTAGAATGATAATTATAATAGATCGTTTAGTTCTTTTTCATGAGCATATATAATGATCAAATAATTGATGATCCTAGGACTTACGAGGAGGCGATGTTTGACATTGATTCGAGTAAATGGCAAGTCACCATGAAACCCAAAAATGATTCAATGTTTTCTAACCAAATTGGACCTTGGTTGATCCTCCTAAGGGTGTAGTTCCCATAGGTAACAAATGGATCTATTAAAGAAAACAGAATTCAAGGGCAAGTCGAAACATACAAAGCTAGACTTATATTTAAGGGGTATAGACAAATGAGAAGGCATCGAATTTTGATGAGACTTTTCCACCTGTTTCCATGATGAAAAATATTCTAATTTTGCTTACAATAGCCGCTCACTATGACTATGAGATTTGGCAGATGGAAGTGAAAACTATCTTCTTAAACAACTATCTTGAGGAAGAACTATACATGGAACAACCAAAGGATTTATTCCTAAAGTTGAGGAGCATAAATTATGCAAGTTCAATGTTCCATCCATGGCCTCAAGCGAGCATCTCGACAAGATCGAAAATAGCTATTTTTTGAGGGAAATTTTGGCGCTTCATTTATTTACATCGAAATTTGTATTCATTGGTAATAGTAATATTTTTTACAAGGGCATGTTTAAATTATCAGAAATTGTTTATTTCCAAGGACAACAAGTGGTTGTCGGTAGTAATTTCTCTATTTTCAAGGATAATTAGTTGTTGCCGGAAGTGATTGTGTATTTGTGATAGGAATTAGAGGCCATAAAAACAACGATCTATTTTCAAGGGCAATCAATGGCTCTCAAAAATGGATATTTATTTATGAGGGCATATAGTTGTCATAAAAGATCATTGACTAGCTAGGTTATACATTTTTGTTCTTCTTCAATAGTTCCTCTTCACTAGTTAGGAGACTGTCAATTTTAGAGTTAATTTAAAACGTTTTTTACGCTCTCTTATACTCATAAATGCTTTATCCTCTCAATCTCACATAAATGAGATTAAAAAATTCTACAGCATATTAAAAATACTAAAACACTTTTAAAATACCAAAACACATAAAAAAATTCATAATAATTCATTTATAAGTGTGAAGAGTGTAAAATAATATGCAAACACTCGTGATTGCATCCTCTATGCTTTGTCGATGGGTACTTCGTCGTTTGAATTTTTAAAACCCTACAAATCCTTGTGAATAGTATTGTAGGGGAGTTCAAAATAAATAAAAATTCATAATATATAATTAATGTACAAGTGTGAAAAAGATATAAACACTCGTGATTGCATCCTTCAACTTAGACGATACTTACATCGTCATTTAGATTTTAAAACCCTCCAAACCCTCATGAATAGTGTTTTTGTTTGAGTGAAAAATTATTAAAAATTCATAATATTTATTTTAGAAGTATGAAAAACGTAATATATATATATATATATATATATATATATATAATCACTTGTAATGACAAGCTTTACAACTTTTGCAAATGGATCAAATCCGAAATCTGACACCATACTCCATAAACCCTAGATTTATATTTAACCATTGATTGTCATTTATTCTCTATTCTTTTCATCAGATTTCGTTTTTCAGATTTCTTTTTTTGAAAACATAATCTTTTAGCAGATGCAAACTAATAAACAGCTCGGATCGTTGATATCACGTTTTGATGTTTACGGTTAACCGAAATATGAGTCGATGTTATATAGTTTGTTGGATTCTTTGATCTCAGTTGTATATAAAAAAAATTTGGTCAACTCAAAGAAGATTACAAAATCTCACAAGCAGGTTGTGGGATATCTCAATGTATGCTATGTATAAAATCCGATATCTACTTTTTCATTGGGTTGGTGAGTAGGTTCTTGGTGAACCTAGGACGCCAAAACTTTGGGATGTCGTAACTCGTAAGGGCAATCCTTAAGCACTTAAGGGGTCCTAAGGATATGATATTAGTTTGTATGAAAAAAACGTTGAAGGGATGTTTGTGAAAGACTACACTAATTCCGACCACATGGAATCTACAAAGTGTAGGTCCATATAAGAATGTCTCTTCATTTTGAATAAAGGAGCTATGAGTTAAAAAACAATGTGCAGAAGTGCATAACGCTCTCCATGTGAATATTAGGTGATTACAATGGGGGATTACTAAACTTGTAAATGTTAAGCAATATGCAGAAGTGCAAAACGCTCTCTATAAATGCTAATTGAGAGATTGATTTTTTATAAATAAGTTCATCACTGAATTGTAAATGTTCCTACCATTAAATTACTAATGTCATTATTAGGTGATTACAATGGGGTATTATCGCAATGCAAGAAATTACGGTTTCGTGAGTCGTCCAAACAAAAATGTAAAAAAATTATCACCAAATTAGAAAATTTGTGAAAAAAGAAGAAGGTTCAAGTTTAAAGAATTAACGTTGTAGAAAAGTAGTGAACCCAATCACTAATACAATGACACGAAGCATCTTGATTTCAGCATAATGTATGAGCCATCTTGCGATGGTGGATTTCTATTGATTTCAACATAAGATTGATTGATTTCGAGATGGTTTTCTCTTGTAAAAACAACTTTCATTTAATTCGATTAGCTAGATATTATTTCTCCATGTCTTTTATTGATGATATTTATGCATAATAGTCATAAAAATAGGTGTGAGTGATAGAAAGATATTAGTCTTGATATGAAGTCGTTACAAGTAAAGTTTTAGCCATAGTCGTTAATTGTCACTATACATGTTCTTTTTAGCCATAACAGTGTGACTAATAGAGCTTAGTTATAGAAGGCTGTCGTTATAAGGTTTTTATGATAAAGGGTTGTTGTGACCAAATACTTATTAGTCGTTATAAGGGTGGTTGTCACTAAGATTTTTAGTCATGAAGAGTGCTTGTAACTAAAAGAATGTTATGAATAAAAGTTAGAACTTTGTTTAATTTTCTAATAACAAGGTATATTGTGACTAATACATTTCTAGTCAGTCAGTGTGTTTTTTGGTAACTAATCAATTAGTCACAAAATTTTCAGTCACAACCCAATTACAGAACTTTTTCATAACTAAAAGTTGTAGTTAAACATTTTATACTTTTAGTAATAATCTTTGTTGTAACTAAAAGTCTGTTTTTTTTTTTTTTTTTTGGTAGTGTTTGACATTGAAGCTTGAATCTGATTCTATCCTAGATCCCTCTTACTAATCATTTATGCGTGCACAAAAATTAGCTAAATATCATAAATAGTTAAGGTTTCGCCATAAAATTAAAGGAAAACTAACGAAAAGTCTAAAAAAAACTTCCATTTAATGAAAAATCCTTTTTAAAGGTATAGTGAATAGTATCAGGGAAATGTATAAATGTAGTTTTTCGTTAAAAGTGAACAGTATTGGGAGTGTTTTGTTAAACCTCCCTAAAATTAATAGGAAGATGGTGAGTAGCTCTACTTCTACAAGCTCATATGTAAGATCAATTTTGTCTCCAATGTGAGATTTGTACTCTTAATATAGTGACGAATTTTTTATTCTAACACATGGGCAACACAAATTGAGTGATGTTGAGCACGTGTGGCCATTTGACATAATATGTGCGTCAACTTAGCTATGATACGTATCCATATGAAGGATGTTGAAGTTCCATTATAAAATAAAGGGACACTTTAGATACGGTCCCTAACTATCAATGTTTTTTTACTGAAACCTTTGTGGTTTTTAGTTTTTTATTGAAGTCCCTAATATAAATGTAATAATGTATTTCTATGTTGGTTATTATATTCTTAAATTAAAAATGAAATTTGTAGTTATTTATATTAATGAAGTTTTAATAAAACCCATAATTTATGAGATTAAAAATATTAAAGATAAATTATACTCTCCAATATATATATGGGTACGTTCATCAAAACTAACCAAAAAATTATTGTATCAAAACATGGGTACATTTTTCAAAAACACAATAAAAAAAAGATATTAGGCTTAATAATATTATTAAATTTCTTCTATTGTACTTGACATGGATACATTCTCAAATCAACGAAATATAATGTACTCATATAAGTTTAAAAATGTATTAGAGAAAAGATTGAGAGAATTATATTAAAAAAAGGTACATTTTTCATATAACAAATTGGTATATTTAAGAATTTGTACATATAATTTAATGGGTACAAACTTATTCTAATTTTATTTTTTATATTTTGGAAATGTTTGAATTGCAAAATTAATTAGGAGTTTAATAAGGGAGTGAGTATTAAAACTCTAAATCAATTGCTAATTTTTATTATAAAATTATATAACTTACATGTAATTTATTAATATATTAATGATAGGAACTTTGATCTAAATCTAAAAACTAATAAGGTCTTAGTCAATAAACAATAGTATTTAGGGACCGGATACTAATTTTTCCTAAAATAAATTAGCAACATCCATAGCAGTTCAATTCCTTATCAATACATACAAAATACTCTTAACGTCGGATACTCTCTACAATATATGAAATCATTGAGCTAATTGATTATCATCGTAATCATTTCGAAAGAATATCCTTATCTTTGAATCTTACCACAAAAGATTTCCAATTTAACTTATTATAGGAACGATCAATCAATAGGAACCTAAAACATGGATGGTCATTCCACTGCATTGTGGGGTGTCCCCAACAACGAAGTTCACGATTTTAAACTAGAGAGAGAGAGAGAGAGAGAGAGAGAGAGAGAGAGAGAGAGAGAGAGAGAGAATTTGTTGTATATGTACAAATATATCAAAATCTTTGACTAACAAGGATCTTAAAAAGAAAGGGAGGTCGGCATTGGCTAAAGATTTGTGGGTGTTGAGATATGGACCATAAAGCATGGTCTCTTTTAACATACATGAAATTAACACAAAAGTTGAATTTAGATTCGTAGGGATTTTGATAGAGACTTCCTCGATCGATCGCATGGCATGGACCAAATATATAGCCTGGTCACAAAACCATACGAGAAATTACAGAGATGTCTCGGTCTTGTCTTTCAATGGTAAACGGAACGTGGATGTAAGATGCCACTTTGCATGGAAGCCATTGGAGTATGCTACTGTCTTGTACGTAGACTAGAAGACATGGTGAGGGTCCATATACAGCACTTTCTAATCACCGATATCTACCCAGTCCAGTGTGGACTTATCGATTTAGTGGGCAACTTTGCATGTTTGTCTTCCTCAATCCCACATTATGTTCCCTTAAACATTGATTAGTCAAGCTATATGTCAATTCTCTTGCTTTGTCTGTAATCTTTATTTGTTATGAAATGTAAGTTTTCGATAGAAATACATTTGTACAATATTGATAAGTCAGACCAAAGATACATTTTGCTTGATATAATTAAAATCGATAGCTGTTTAAAATATTAGCGGAAGCAATAATACTATTATTAATTAAGGCATAGCCCTTTCTATCAACAGGGACTGATGGAGACTAGTATGGAATCAACCCAGCCGTTTGAAATTTACTAAATAGTTTGGACATTTGGTAAGATGGTCAAAACATTTTTAGGAGGTAATGTTATGATGATTAAATTTTGTAAACCAAATAATGTTGTTGGAGCAATATTAGAAAATATGAAAATAATACAAGAATTACAATAATAATGATAAAGAAATTCACAATATCAATTATGTATGAGATTAATATAAACAACAAGAGAGAAAGTTAGGAGTACTGACAAACTTGGAAATCGAGGTTTGCATAAATGCAATGTCCTAAAGACAGAATTTCGCCCATACTCTTGTGCTTGTAGTTCAATAGGCATCCGTCTCCAAGATTTAACAATCTATAATCCGAAGTTGAAGTACTTCAATCTTCAGACTCTAGCGAACTTTATATATTCTGCACTCTCAAAACACGACTCGAAATTTGACAAGCGAAAAATGAGAGAAATAGAGTGGGGAAACCTTATTTCTCAAGAGTAAAAATTAACTCTAATTTTCTATTCTTAATGATAATAGTTTCATGAGTTTATATAGAATCCAAGTACTACTTGTTAAAGAGATGTAACTTTTCATCTATAAGTATACATCATTTGACAAGGGAATGCACCTAAATAACATAATCTTTCTAAGAAATATGGTTAACACTATTTTTCATTCAATTATTAAAATTATATATTACAATATTTTATACTATAATATATAATTTCCAACAATCCCCCACATGAATGAAAAATCAGGAAGAATTTGAGAGTATAGCACAAGAGATGCATCGGGAGAGGTGTCTTTTGGACTTGAACCTACCCTAGTGAATACTTATCGGGTTTACTTGGTGACACAGTGGATGTAGAAGATGTTGAACTGTTCACCACAGCAGTAAACCGAGACAATAAGCAACACACATCACTAATCCTAATATATTACAGTTCATACGGTTGTGTTCATTTTGGTCCTAAACAGATCCCGGATTCATGAGAGCTTTAGAGAATTTAGTCATCTCATTCTCATAGAAGCGACTCACTTCTACTCTCGCATAGGTGACCACTGATTAAGAATAGTCTACTATATTCCTCTTACTTATAAGATATAACTATCATTAAGTATAAATATACTCCTTAAAACTTCTGTAGACAAAACACTTCTTCTATCATAGGAATGAGGTATATAGTTTGTTAACTTCTTTGAATCATGCCCAACTAGTTTGCCTATTGGACTTAAACCATGGGATCTCCAATCAACTAAGTTAGGTTTCCGCCTGACTGATTCATTAGTTATGTTGGCTTTAGTCTCATTCCCCTCGATGATCAACTTGCTCTTTAGTCAATACTTTAATATTGGATCCACAAGGTTGACTTTCGCTATGTTGTTATGAAATTATATTTCATACGAGAGTAGTTATTTGAAATGTTAAGTCCTCAAAATTATATTAGGACTTAATTACTAAGTAATTTGCTAACACTTGGGTAAACTCCCCCACATTGAAGGTTTTTGAAAGATGGTCTCTAACCTTGTCATACGTTAAACAATTATTCATTACAAGAGATGACATTTTGATTGTTTCACTCAATTAGCAAATTATATTTCCATTCTTCTTATGCAAATCTCATATCTCAAAGATAAGTAAGCAACCCCCACAATTCTTTCATAATTGTGGTTAATTCTTAACTTTATTGTGGATTTGATCACATTTTGTAGTTTAAGAAGTAGGAAATGATTAAGATATAGACTCTGTCTTCTCACAAAGGGAATGTCATCCCGTTTTAGTTTAGGCTTTGGCCTATCAAAGTGACTATGCAATGTATTCTAATACTTTCGAAGTCTCTTTATTTCCTTTAACAAAGGTATTGAACCCCACAATTTAATAGTCATCTTACTAAGAGGAGAGCAACTTCATTCCAAATAATGAAGCTTTATGCCGTGACTAATGGAACATCACTTCTGATGCCGCATGTATGAAAGCCTTTTGATACAACATCATGTGGTAATTCAGGACAAAACTCTTGCTGAATTACTTGACTATTTGCCAATATTGATAGAGGCCTCTGATAAAATAAAAAATAATAATGTTGCAACATCCATATTCATGCTCAAATGAAATGGCCTTAGAGACATGTGGTATATGCAAATCAATTCATTTAATCACACCAAACAATGCTTATGAACTTGCCAAAACCACCAACTACACCAATCGAAAATGATTATATTGGTCAAAAGCACCGAATGCCATTTCATGAAATTGTGTTTAGTAAAAAAAAAATGAAAATTAAATACCAAACTCCCATCCGTAGGCATATCCTATCAAAAGAGAGCCTTAAAGGAAAACTCCAAAAGGGGAAATGCATACTTATATATACATGCAATGCCCACAAGCGTACTTATCTTCACATATCGAAGATCAAGAACTTCCCATGACTATATACAAGGACAAGACATTCTGACTATTGTCATATTTCTGCTTGCCTTGTTACATCAGAACAACCATATGCATGACGCACCGCTTCAAGCATTTGTGGTCTTTGCGGTTTCGGCAACAAACATCATATGATGGCTTTTCACCAAAAGATACGTGTATCTACTAAATAATGAAGCCAAAATGATGCTATTCAAAGGGCACCATCATAACTACCGAATGTTACAGTATGAGAAAGAACTATCATCTCCATAACCAGTAAATTGTTACAGTTTGAATGACCAAATCCATGGCCCTACGATGGAAACGATAGTGCCCTTCCATATGAACTCGGTTCAAATCATACATGGGTTCTCAATTTGTTTCCATATCTGGCCAGAGATACAAACTGTAAACTGATCAAAGCATATTAGGAGAGTCGCATATAGTTTCATTGAGTAACCAACTTTTCAATTTGAAAAGCCGTAACTACGTAATTATAATTTCAGAGTTTAATTCCAAACAATTTCCACTCATTCTGAAACTCAAGTATTTAATCTTGATTCTAATGTAGACAAAATTGACAAAACGAGTATCATATAAGTTTATCTAACCGTGTGTCTCAAACCAGATCAATGAAGGGAAGCTACATAGAATCATACCTACCTTTTCTCCAAATGTATTTATAGTAGCATCCATATATATATATATATGCACATCGATCTTGGGAACCTATAAATATATTAGAGAAGTGTTTCTTTCTTCCAAATGATGGCTAGACTCATTCAATATCTTATAATGTCAGTTTTTCTACATTATGAGATTTCTCAGATCCATATCTTCTAATTGTTCCATAAAGATTTTGTCTTTAGATTGTTGGAGCAATATTAGAAAATATGAAAATAACTCAAGAATTACAATAATAATAATCATAAAGAAATTCACAACATCAATTATGTATGAGATTAATATAAACAACAAGAGAGAAAGTTAGGAGTAAAAATTATGTACTTCAATCTTCAGACTCTGGCGAACTTTATGTATTCCATACTCTCAAAACACGATTCGGAATTTGACAAACGAAGAATGAGAGAAATAGAGTGGGGAAACCTTATTTCTCAAGAGTAAAAATTAACTCTAATTTTCTATTCTTAATGATAATGGTTTCATGAGTTTATATAGAACCCAAGTACTTCTTGTTAAAAAGATGTAACTTTTCATCTATAAGTATACATCATTTGTCAAGGGAATGCACCTAAATAACATAATCTTTCTAAGAAATATGGTTAACACTATTTTTCATTCAATTATTAAAATTATATATTACAATATTTTATACTATAATATATAATTTCCAACAATTGTTGTTGAGGATTTGATTATTATTTAAATGTTGATTAACGTGCTTGTTTTTTTATTGGTAACATATCATTTGATTTGTAAATTTAGTCTTCCTAGCATTACCCTTCTTGGGATATGAATTTACATTCAAATATTCTTTTTAAACTCTCACACACTACAATTGATTAATAGCTTTTATCTAAACTGTGCATGTAAATATGGAAGCTTAATGATAATACACACTCTTTTCTTCTTGACACCCATGCTTAATCTTGCACATTATTTTCGTTTGATTTATTCAATCTTATGGCTAAAAATAAAATATATGTAAAAATTAGCTAAAAAACTATATATATATATATATATATATATATAACAATTGAAAAGTTGCATGAAAGAGAGATAATAGTGTGTGAAAATCAGCCTAAACTCTATATAAAATAATTTAAAAGATATGTGAAAGACTTATAATAGTGCCTGAAAATCAGCACTATGTTTTTAATACAAGTATAATAGTGTGTCAGACATAATAAGAGTGGGAGATTGAGCTAAACACACCATCAATTAGTAATAATTTGATATTAAATTCGTTATTTATATAAGAATCGAATTTAAAATCTTTCACGTATAAGAAGAGAAAAAAATTTCACTAAACCAATACAATTATTTTATTTATATGGGGGTAAAATAGTAGGCTTGAACCCCTAAGGGTGATTAAGATGAAAGTTAGCTTGGAAGCATGGAGTTAACCGTCCCTATATGCCTAATTCTAGTTAGATGGTCGTTTTCTAGTTCTTAGTGGATGAACATGTATAGGATTGATGCTTGGTCCCATCTAGGGAATCTTGGCATCTCTCTTTTTCGTATTCTTTAAGTTTTTTTAATACAACGTAAGCTTGCAGATAATACTTTATTGCAATGGAGGAAAGTCATTATGTCTGAATATGTATTTTGGTGGATCGATTCTTACCAATCCTCTTTTCTTTAACAATTAAACTCACCAACTGTATTATTTAAAAAAAATAAAAAAAAATACAGCCTAAACTTTGTATTTGTGACAAAATTAAGCTAATTGGAAGTTCATTACATGTCAATATGAATATTTACATGAAATTAACCAATCTATTAAAGTAAACAATTAGTTTTGTCTTCACTCTGCTGGCTGCCTGATCCACTTTCACAATCATCCTCATATTAATTAAAAAATTTATCTGACACTCAGATATATCTATATGCAACACTTAATTAAATATACTTAATTAATTATTAAATGTGAAGATCTGTGATGTCACTATGATGTCAAAAATGCATGGAGAGGGGAGAGGAGAGCGAGGAGGGAATGGGAGTTTTAGGTCATATATTTTAATTAAGGTTCAAATGACTGGGACAGAAGGAAATAGAGAAGATTTGCAGTGGTTCGTTGTGGTTAGGATGATAATATAATATGAAGGCGATTAAAAGATGGGACTGCATGCTTAGAAGAATAAAATCATTTTGTAGGGTAGGGTCTAGACTAGGATTAATCTTATTTTATACACTGTTGGATTGAAGATTCAATATAATTTCTACGTTGATCCAAGAGAGATGCACCACCTCATGTGCTTCACTTAATTATTAAGTTCAAAGATATGTATTTTATAGTTATTAACAACATAACAATAATTGTACCTAATTAAGGTTTGTAGGAAGAATGGGGTCATATATTTAGTGTAGTGATCCTTGCTGGATCTCTGTATCCAAAATCGACGGACTCAAAAATTCTGACCGTTCAAGAAAGAGATCCGGGCCGTTTAAGGATTTAGTGTTGTGTGAGTGAGCCAGTGAGATTGGCTAATGAAAACCGCAAAATTTAAATTAAGTGGTTTGAATTTCTGAATCTGTTGACTCCGGACACAAAGATTCATAAAAGATCTCAATTCATATATTTTAAGCCTAGCGCATAGACGCAGGTGGGATTAAGAGGGAGACAAATAAATGAATGAGATATGGATTCATTTCTTTAGGTAGAAAGTGGGAAAGGCTTAAGCATATACTATTTGATAAATGAAGAAACCTAAAAGAGGCCATTGATTGTTGTCGGTTTCTTTTACTATAAGTTTGAACTAGACTATTGTTGTTCCTGATAAATGAGAATATGGAAAATGAAGTTGATGTTTAGAGTAACGTTTTGTGGTTAAAATTTGATATGTTATGTTGTTAGGATGTTAATCTCAATCATATTCAAACAAAATTTACTTTACCAACATTCGGGATTTGGTTGACAAATGAATGACATAACATATTAAACCGTTTTGTAAAAAATATTAATTTCATGCTTACCAAGTTGACATTTATTAAATCATCTTTCGGCCAATTAGTATACTAAAATGAGGCAAAGGCTACCCTAGCACATTCCTAATTGCATTTTTTATATTCCCAACCATCACCATTAACCAAATTGCAAAACTATCTACATCGCTAGCTTAGACGTGAGTAGTGGGGTTTTGAATGGAAATTACTTCGACATCAAATTATCATATTCCATCACAAAGTTTAAAGGGAGATTATGATTAGATTAGAGGCTCCCTCGTGTGGTGGTAAGAATTCTTCAATTTTTATATGACAACTTTCTCTCCAAAAATCAAGTAGCTAGGAAGGAAGGTATTCAAGTAAAGGCAGGGTTTGATGAAAAAAAGGGTAAAGTTGATGTGAATATATGATATGCAATTAGGCATCACTTTCACTGAGAGATATATAAGATACGTGCGTGCGTGCGTGTGATATGGATGGAATAAAGGGCAAAGGCAGATGGAGGTTTAATTTAAATCTGAGCTTTTTGTGATGGCTACGCTTTGACAGAAACCCAGAACAACTCCCGTGTGGCTCACGGGCTGCAAAGAAAGCTATAAAGTGGCCAATAAAAAGGAAGATGGTGGATGCATCTTTACAATCTTCCTTTGTTCCCATTACAACATTAAAATCTCCAATTGGCAATTTGATTCGGGAGGCCCTCAATGATTTATAAAGTTATGAATGCGTGCACGCTCTAACAAAAAGCATAAAAAAAATATGTTTAAGGCAAACTGTAAACTTAGACATCCACATTTTAACAAATGGGAACATGATATAATGCATGGTATTTTCTTCCTTCCAAAAAAAAATCGAAAGGCTTTTCATATAAAAGATCGTGATAATATTGTTATATTTTTACAGACAAACATTTCAAACTCAATATGTTAAAAGAAAAACTCAAGCTCTACTAACTTTAATGAAAAGAGTTAATCAAAAGAATTTCACAATCACAAATCAATTGGAACATAACAAGAGACTAGCTAAGGGAAATTTTATTTTTTTCTCCAACTAAATTAACTGTTTATTTTTTTGTTTTTAGATTTATAAAACTTATGGTTGTTAGCGTGTTTATTCTAATTTATTAAAAATGTATTTATTATGAAAGAGGCTGTTTTAGCTTAGTTGTTTCCTAGTCAATGTGCATTAAGATGGACTGATGGGGAAACTTGACCTAAGCCCCTTGGTTTAAAGTTGGCAGTGAATAGAACAATCATCAAACCTGGACAGTGGACTAGTTTGGAAAGCTCACAGTTTTGGTGGAACATAGTTTGATGATTCCATATTCTTTTCAAAAACTAATTACAACATAATTTGTTTACAAGGCTACTTCCATGAAAGGGTTCACAGGAAGTACAAGTATTGCCTTCACCGGAAACAAAATGCACCTTCAAATTCAATGCATCCCCTTGGTTGTTACCATAATGGGATTTTTTTTATAATGTATTTGGAACATAAGTCAGTACACCACTTGTCATAAAGTGAAGATATGATGTATTTTTCAGTGTTCTCTTTTTGTATTATGACACACGTTATATATGGTGTATCGCCTCCTGTTTTGAATACATTAAAAAATCTTCCCATCGCAACAGATTTTAAATAAATTTCTAACTTATTAGCATTGGAGATATATATTTTTATCTTGTAGCATAACATTTAGGAGTTGAGACCAGTGAACTTCAACATAACTGCTTCATAACTGCTAAAACCCAAGAGCACGAGACGAATGCACAAACTATCAAACTGAGTTTTTTAATACCAATATAAAATTGACAAAACCAGGCACATATGTGGCTGCAATCCTTGATGAGAACCATGTATACCAGCCGTGATGATTAGCCCATTCACCTAGGCCCGTGTAGAAGTATGAATATCGTATATTTTGTATTTGTTTGTATTCCGTATTTCTAAATGTGATTTGTATTCTTATCATGAGTCGAGTGTTGGAGTTTTGAGACTCCATGTTCCACATCGGGAAACATATGGTGCCTAATGGTCTTTATATATGTTTTGTCCTTTATATCAATGTTTTGGATTTGGACCATTTGGAAAATGATTGAAGATTTTGGCTTTATGGTTGTGTGGATTAGATTTTAATTTCCAATAAATTTTTTAATTAACATATTAATTAAAAACCATTTTGATTTAGTGACATAGCTTTTAGAAAGAGTTGTGTACTTTTACGTTCAACATGTATTTGAAAGGGTATGAAACAACCTATAGATTTGCAATCTCAATTTCCAATAGAATCATCTTTTCTTCCTCTTTCTCTTCCGTACAAAATTCCTAGAGAGTAAACACACAAAGAAATTCGCCATAATTCTATAATTCAGTGCGGGTTGTAGAATTAGATAGTTGTATCCTAATCAAGCAAACGTCGTAGAACCACAAACACAAGAGTGTGATGGAAAAACTATTCGAAGGGCATAGCTTTTGTGCTAGTCTCTATCTGTGATTCAATCAAGTTAGTATAATTTTAATTCTTGTACTTATTTATGTTATTTCATTCTATATTGTAAGTATTTTTCATTAATAAAGAATCAGTATTTCAAGTTCTGTTATTTATATTTATTTATGAATTGTTCTCCAACATTGAGTATGAATGAAAGTATCATCTTCTCTCTTTACACCTCTCTTTCATCTAGAACAAATTCACACATGGAAGAAAAGTAGACGATGATATCATGATCAAAGTTTTTGCAAAATCAGAAGTAAACCCGGAAAACATTAAACCAAAAAAAAAAAAAAAACCCCCGGAAAACATCTTTGCCAATTCAAATGAAACGGAAAATCAACAAACAAGCATAGCTAACACCTCGAAGTATACCTTCCACCGTGGAATAGACAGATCGATAAGTATCCATACCTAGAAGCTTACTCCTTCCAGGTTTCAAATTCAAATACTCTATATTATCCTTGTAAACCCAGCGTGCTTGGAGTACCTTGCACTTGTAGGCATCGAAAATTTAGTGAAATAAATGTCTGCCAACAATTTAAGTTTCTGACATGTCAAGGCTTATGTAGCATATGTCATATGTCTGACAAATTATAAATGTGGCATGTGACTTATTAAAAAAACCAAACGAGTCATCAAGGGTGTCACAAGTGGACATTTAGCTTAAGTTAGATTAAAGTTGAAATGTTAAAGATAACTTGATTAAAGATTATTTGATGGGTTCAAGTCATGAACCAAGTCCAAAACGAGGCTCAATCCATTTGTCAATTAATCAGGCCCAAATCAAATCAAGCCCACATCAAGACTTGAAGAACCTATAAATATGAGACTCCATGATAAAGAAGAGGGTAGAAAACATATTTTTACACTCAGACGCTCAAGCCTCCAAACACTCTCAAACACTCAGAAGACTCTGAAAGTTCTTTGTATTCTTCGCCACACTCGTGAAGAACTATCAAGCATCACTACACGTGTCATTTCTTCCGTCGCCATAAGCCAAATCCTTGTGATGTTTATCGTTTGAGAACAAGTCGTTATGACCATTGAGTCACTCTACATCTACACTTGGCAATTACTGAGAACGAATTAGAGGAATCAAATATTTGTAATAGAGTTTGTCATCCTAATTTTTCATTAATACAAATATCATTTTATACACAATTATATTCTTTTCTTATTCGTTGTAGGAAATTTCATGTTTACAGTACTCATTCCGATCAGGATTGAAGTTGAAACTATAAGCAAAATCAGATTGTGAGCCCAAGACATGTTGGGGAACGCGGGACCTGTTTGTATACGAGTTGAGACTATAGAACTGACTTCACGGGCAAGTGTTAAGAGTATCACCGTTGCTATTTTGTCATTATCCATGTTTTTCTTATGCAGTGAGGGAAGAGATACAATAATCGAACCAAAGGGAAGAAGAAAGAAGAGAACAAGCTAAGAACCGGCAAAGAATCCTTAGGCTTTTCTATATACATGAAACTTGCTTTAGGGTATTTTTATGTTCAATTGCTTGAGGTCAAGGTGGCAAATCAACTTATTGGGCTATTAATGAGTACATATTAAGACCCATTTAGTTTGATTTTACCTTACAACATCATTACTACTACCATTCACACCCTCATCTCATGATGTTATCAAGTTAAACGGATCTTATCCCCATTAACATTTCAATGTGTTAATTTGCCATCTCTAGCTTTAGGGTTTTGTCGCATAGGTTTACATTCCTTATTTGATGACTCGTTTTAATGTATTTAGGTGTTTGTATTTATTTGTATTTTTGAAATTCTTTATAAAATGGTTGTTGTTGAGGGCAATTAACATTTTTATAGGTCAAAAGCAACTTCATTCTGAACAGAACAAAACTACTAAAAAAAGGGTACCGAATAGCACAAAACAAAAGAAATGACTCTCCATACAAACAAATACAAAGTAAGCCTGTGCCCGGTAAGAAATTGGAGCCCATAACAGAAGAAAAAGAAAAAGAAAACATACATACATGGAAACCCTAGCAACTTCTTCTATCTCCCTACAACCACCGCCACCAGCAACCCAAGCGCCAAAGAGGAGACCGAAGCCTCGACAAGAGATCTATAGAAGACGTTATTGTGGCATCCTCCCGAAGCTAGCAACATGCATCATCTTGAAGCGATCAAATGATGAGTCAAACATGACTCTCCAACTATCCAGAAAACCACCGCAAACATGAAATCCACAACTGTGGGAAGCACCAAAAGGGGCACTAGCAGCAAACGGATACAAGAATACATCAAAAGCAGTTAGCCCATAAAACCTTAATCCCCATTAAATGGAAGCAGGCCACATCCAAATCAACCCAAATGTGACAAGCATACCCAAAAGCAAAAATCAAATCTTAAAGTGTAGCCAATTGAGATTCCAGATTGGGCTCGAAACTTTAAGATGTAATTTTTGGTTCTTGGGGAGGGAAGATGGTGGAGAAGAAAATTCACTGTTGCTAAGGACTAATGTGTAGGTTGGTGATGGAAATATGGAAGGGCTTGGGTTGAGGGAAAGGGGCTGAAAACGAGGAAGAAGGTATGAAAAGAACGCAACAACAAATAAAAAAAAAAAAGCACCAAAAAACGGAAAGGTATTGTGTCCATGGTTGAATTAGATAATTCACTATACTAGATTTTCAACGTACGTTGCAAGAAGAAATGAATGTCAATTTTCAAATTTTAACCAAGTTTAATTCTTGACGACTCCATGTTTTACCTTCAACTTGGCCAAAATTTGGATGCTGACATCCGTTTCTTCATGCAGCACACAAAGAATCCAATCCAATTCGAGAACGAAACATAAAATCATACCAGTCCATTTAATATAATATTTCATATACAAACAAGTTTCGGATTTCATAACTCATAGCGGGATCCCACAAACCCAGAAATTCACGTATGATTGACCGGTTCTACCTTCTAGAACTCAAATAAAAGTACATCAAGTACCCTGCTCAACTTCCTCAACTCTTTTTCCATCAATATCTTGAACGGCTCCTAACCCTGTAAGGTGGTCCGCTCTCGGAAACAATCCCCATGAGCGCAAACAGGCCCCAGGCAACATAAGGAAAAGGTACACAGTGGGGTCACCTTGGTGAGCGGGAGTAAGTTCGTGAACGATTACGGGTTCGAGAGCGGGAGCTAGACCGGGAACGAGATCTAGAATGAGACCGGGAATAACGTCTTAGGGAACTCTTCCTTCTCGGACTTCTACTACGTTGGTGTCTTATGCATTTAACACATTTTCACAATCATGGGCAAGGCAATATAATTGCGGCATAGATTTTGGACCCACCATAAGAGATCACAACATGATTTGATTATCAGCCTTATGTTCATACTCATAGCCAGCACCTTTTATTATGTAAAAAGAAAAATCACCGACCTTGGAGGAGAACGGCTATAACTCCTACTGCGGCTACGACGCCTAGATCGACTTAATCGGCTTGTTTCTGCAAGTTTTTCCAGCCTCTGGCGTTCCTGCTGTCGCTTTTTAGCTATTTCAGCAGCAGTATCTTTCTTAACTGAAAAAGCAATTAAGTTCAAAATGATATTATATACCATGAGTCAGGCACTGATAACAAAATTGAATAACAATCAGCTGTTTAACATAAGCAATGCATTAAGTTATCGGACATACTTTGCTTGTTCAGTTGCTTGCTCATAATCCTTTTAAGTCGTTCTTGAGGAGTTTCTTTCTTCTCCACTGGTTGCTGCTTCAATGGCCCAACAGAAGCACTTCCCTTAGTTAACTTAGCTAATGCTGATGAAGTACTGTGAGGTAAGGAAACAAGCAAAGTTTAAAAAGTGAGAAAAATACAGTTACAAGGATATAGAAAAACCACAGTGATAAAAGCCGAGACGAAAACAATAAGCACAATGATTAATAAAGCCTCCAATCATTACGTTCCCTCAAACTTCAAATCTGAAGAAAAACAAAAGATCTTCTGATCCAGGTTCCATGAGATACCTTGCTGGTGGTTTCACCAATTTAGCGCCCTTATCCTTCTCAAGGGATGCACCGGATGCAGGATCAATATGCAGAGCCTCAAGTATGAGACCAGTTGAAGGCCTGCAGGAAAGAAGAAGCATTAGGAATAACAATATCCGGGAACAAAATGAGCTTCAGAAACAAAGCCTCCTTCCCTCTTCCTGTTGGCAGTTAGGTTGATACCCCTAAGCCTGATCTATTCTAAGCCAATAAATTTTGCTCAGGTAACAAAATGGGTGAAAAGATGCAGCAGAGTAAAGAGTGTCCAATGAATCTTTGTAAGAATAAATGTTCGAGTGCTCCGACCGGATTAACACATCGGCCTGTGAGGGAGGAGACGATGGTGGAGAGAACCCTTCACGCTTTGATCCATCCTTGTCCCCGGATCCCCCGAATTCAGTAATATATTCAATTTTAGCAATTGTTGGTTTGCTTCGATGAGCATCATCAGAATGTCGTCCACGAGGATATCTCCGTGGGTATGATGGTGAATATGATCGAGATCTTGATCTACAAACACAAATAACAAGAGGTAACAAACAAAGGTCTTTTGTGGGAAGATATAGACACGAATACGAATGATATAACGATTTTACCTTCTTGGGCGAGGATAAGCTTCATATGTTGGACTTCGTCTAGTTTCACTGCAGTGCAATCTTTTCATAAGTTATATGGAAGGAAAAATCCTACCATTTGGGCAACAGGAGCAAAAGTCAAGTAATTTTGGAAAATAAAATTTTTCATTGTTTACCGGTATGGGTCATGGTGGAGCACCAGAGTTCCAGTTACCCGTGCAGCTTCTCTTTCTCTCTCCCTTTCTATCTGAGAAGCCTTCCTTCTTTCCTTACGACTTAGTTTCCTCTACAGATTTTTGCGAATTCAAATTATGGATTATGACTACCGGAACAGAAAGTACATGTAACCCACAATAGTGAGAACTTACAATTGCAGGATTGCCTTTGATCACTTCTTTTTGCCGTTTTTCCTCCTCCTTAGCTTTCTTATCCATGTAAACAAGCCAACCATATCTTTTTATTCCAAACTCTTTTGCTATTTTATCCATTCCTTCATCACTGCTGTCATCACTGTTGAAATCATCCTCATCCTCATCTTCATCATCATCTTCATCATTATCATCAGAGTCCGAAAACTGGGCCTCATCTTTTCCATTCCCTTCATAAGAGAACCCCACCTGCGAATAAGAACCCTTAACAGCAGAAGGTTGTTGCGCCTGAGACCTACATATACATCAAAAACAAGACTTGATGCCACAAGCAATACTATCATAGTATGCTAAACATACATACCACTAATAATGAGAAGACCTGCACCCGTATAAATGTAAAAGAAAATTCATACCTGTCAGGAGCAAACGGGGCAGTAAACTTGGCCTCTATCTCTTGTTCCACATGTAGCAAACCCTCATCATCAGTATCTGATAACGTAAGAAGCTTAAACTGTGACAATCTTAAATTAAAACCCCACATCACAATTAATATTTCGAACACCAAAGGTTTGTAATTTTCGTCTTTCAATGCCTTTACGGATAGAGATAATTATTGCATACAGAAAAGCAATGTATAACCTACGAACTTAAGGCCATTCGATTACATAAACATGGTCTGTAATCTACAATGTCATCCACATTTAAATGAATACATTTGATTAGAATTCAAAACAAAGTACCGACATCCTCTACGACGATGCTTAATTAAATCCCGATAACGCTCAAAATTAACAAACTCTTCTAATTCCTCCTCTTCTTCGGACTTTTCGTGAGCACGCAAGTGCCGCGTATCTCGAATAAAATCGAGCAGAGCTCGCCCATCAAATCTGCATTTTACATTAACCAATACAAAATTCAAGCTAAAAACCGTCACAAATTTGATATGAAAAATCGACAGTAAAACTAAAACAGAATTGAAATTTATACCTATCAATCAAAACATCCTGCTTCCCATTCCAAGGAATCCTGATAGAAATTGAATTCGAACAAAACGACGTCGTGATCATACATACACATGCAAATTGAAGCTGAGAGAAGGAGAGTTGAGGGAAAGGAGCATTACAGGCCTTGCTGGTCCTCGGCGGCTTGGTACAGGCCGTCATCACGGTACAAGCGGCAGCGAGAGCCGACGACCTGGATCAACTGCTGGGGGTCGCCGCGGCGCTTGGCCAGGAAAACGGCACGCCGTTGAGCTCGCTTACGAGCGGCGTCCATCATGTCGTGGACCTTCCGCTCCGACCTCCTGGCTTCGTGCCACATCGTTCCAGCGGATTCGATTCGAATTCGAGGGTCGACAGGTCGAGTTGCGAACCTGAGAGGAGCCCTAACCCTTTTGGTAGTTACAGTTTGCCTCCTCTATCACCGACTTACGCCATGGGAACGATGAGGCGAATCATGGGATATAGAAGACTTCTGTATATTCGGTATTTCAGCCCAAATTTGGGTTTTGGCCCAAATTTACTCAAGCCCAACACTATCAAATTGAAAATTGATGTTATATTGGGGTACAAGTTGGGTTCGAAATTCTAATTTTATCAAAAAAAAAGTTTCATTTGAAATCCAACAACACCGAATAAATTGTACGGATTACGTGTGCAACATGTTTCGTCCCTTAAAAATTTTAAGCTTTTATTTTTATTTTTTATGTGTGCAAGGCCTTAGGTCACACCTTTGACAAGGGCTTCATATTGGAGCGATTTAGAACATCTTCACCCGTTAATGAAATGTAAGAGCAAGATCTTTTGCTAAGCCTTAAGCCCTCTGGCAAAGGCCACGTCATTGCGACGTGAGCAGCCAGCAAGTGGGTTTCAAGGGGTAATCAATGGGACAGGTTTGTGCAAGGTATGTTTAGGTGCTGAGGGTGGATGTGGGACATCTAGACGATGCCCAAAGTTGTCTAATCCAAAGTTGCTGTTCCAAACCAAAGTTGATCATTGTTTCCGATCTTCAATGCTAATTCATGCCCAAAGTCTAATTTGTCAACAGTTCATGCTTAGTCCATGGTCAAAATGACTTCTTTTCGAAGTTTGGAACAAGACGGTGATTACGGCTTGTGTTTTGTTTATAGTAGATGCTATAGTGGGATTGTTAATTTGGTTTGTAATTCTACTAGACAAGGCCAACAAAGCATAAAAGATTAAAAAAATTATAAACATTTGTGAATAGTACTTCTCATTGCTTGCACTTGCCTATGGCCTTGTCCTTTTTAAATGAGTGGAGTTGCATGAAGACAAGTACTCTTCAAAGTAAAGGCTACTTACATGTTTTTACTCTTGTATTTTACTAACAGATGGAGATGCTCTTAATATTAAAAATTAAAAAAATTAAAAAAAAAATTCCAAATCACGCCTCCAGCCTTTTCTTCATATGACACTCTTTTCTTCGTATTTTTGTTTGAGAGAAGGGAATAATGATTTTTCCAAAACCAAGAAGAACAATTTTTCATGGAAATTTAAAAAATGATTTTATAAATACTCATATTAAGAAGGCCTTTTTAAATTTTCATCTCTTAAGCCTCATGCCTTTGTTTGGTTTTTGTTTATCTTTCTCAAGATGTGGTAAGTCATCGGATGAGGATAGAAATAAAGATAAATAATCGTATAATCACATTATAAACAAGGCACCATCTTATTTATTGAAAGTATGATTACTTGGTTTTTGCTGTTAATGTGGCGACTTGAAAATAGCGGGAACCTACAGTAAGTAACCAAATATTACAATAAAAATCTCACGTTAATTATTCAACTCAAATGTTTTAATTCAAAAAAAAAAAATAATAATAAAAGTACTTGAATGGAGATATCAAAATGGCTTTTGGCTTTAGAAAATTGTAAGTTGATACCCCACGTTTACTTTAAACAACTCCGCCGACTTGGAACTGCTGCGCTGACTAATTACTACTAATTACAAGTGCTTTTGGATTAAAATTCAAAAGATATGGGACACCTGACATGATGATCCGCGCTCTGCATTCTTCCCATGCCATCATTCTCTCAGTTTTGTGTGTTTAGGGTTTGGCATGGAAGGGTCGAGATATGGGAATCCAAAGTCACAACTCAGATACACAGTCAAATTTGCAATTAAAATAAAAGGTCATTATTCATGTAATGATGTAATATAATGCTAGCATATGAGGTAGTGGAAACAAAGAGTAAATTATATGATACTGGTACATTGTTATATATCAAGACGTCTCGTATTAAAGTGAATCTTATTATATTATGTAGATAAAAAGTTACACGTATCTTTATATTATTAGTAGAAGACGCTATAACGAGGATGTAAAATACCGGTAATAGTTGAGACTTTGGCACTGGCAAATTGGCATCCACCTTCTCTTCGTGGTCAAAGAATGAAAGAAAGTTGCAAGGATTCACCCCTCTGCTGTATATTTGTCCAAACTTTCTGGAACTTATACGACTAATTGGGTCAACATACAAATCTATGAAGCATCTCCATTATATTCTAATGGAAATTAAGCCGTCAGAGACCCGTCCTTCCTCTTGCAGGCTGCTGATACACGAAGGAAATTGACATGTAAATTGTAATATAGCTTAACTTTGATTAGTTGGTAATTTATACAGAGGTTTGCGTATCGTGAATTCATTTAATTAAATTATGAGTAATGCTAGGAAGACTAAATATGTAGATAAAATTTTGTAAACTAAATGATTGAGAAGTTGATGATTGAATGATTACTTAAGCGTTGATAAATATGCTCATTTCTTATTAGTGACACATCATTTAGTTTGCATATTTTATTTACAAATTTAGTCTTTCTAGCTAGCATTATTCTTAAAATATTATGGTGTGTTCAACCAACTATATAATACAAAGCCTGCTCATGTATTTAATTGTTCTCATTAATTATGTATATAATACAAAGTTTGCTTATTATATTAACACCCACAAATTGTTGAATAAATCTCACATACTTAATACACTCTCCATTTGCTTTTTCGCTTAAAAATTATCTTAATACACCCCCACATACTTCCCCATAATACCCCCACACCCCACATTCTCAATATACACCTTATATTTTCTACATACACCCCATATTTTCTATACACCCCATATTTCTCAAATCTTATAACACTCGTTTTTAATTTTCAGGGACCGAATCTAAACATTTGAACATTTAGTTTGCCGAATGATTTCAAAATGAATGATTCGAAAATTGTTTAGATTAGAGAAAAAAGGTAAGAGTTTTATGGGACTAGTGCAATGGTAATGTTCTGGATGGGTTGTCTAGAAAGAAATACCAGGATGTTTAAGTATAAATTTGGAGACTAAATTAAAAAATAAAGGATAAGTATTGGGAATTGTTTTGGGTCTCGGTTTCTAATGACTTAAAGAATGCCCTTTCTTGTTGAATGTGAACGTTTTCTTCGATTTCTCTTGGCTAGAGGGTTATGTGTCTTTTAACTGCATTTCACATTCTTTGACACTGTCTAACATTCAATTGAAATAGATTCCTATAGTTGCTACCCTTTTTCTCAAGGGTGGCCACATAAAATGTTGCCTTTTTTAATCGCTAAACTTTTCTTTTTGGGATGACAAGGCGGGTTTTCCCAGACATATGTTGTCATTCATATACTGAAGAATTAGGTCTCCATCTTTCTAATACAAATAACATAAAAGAACCAACAAATTTGATGGGGATTGGCACCAAATGATTCCATTAGACTTTCAAAATTACCTTTTCTCAATACATGTGGAAGGTACATCGATTTCGTGTTCCATTCATCAAAAATGATTTTTCTCAATCAACATGTTTGTAGTTTCATTGGTTAGAGTTTCGTTCAACAATAGAGTGTGGAAGGGGTTTTGCTAGTTGAATAAGAGAAATAATACGCTAAAAGTGATTTGGGGTGTATTTAGATTTTTTTTTTTTTTTTTTGAACCTAATAATGTCAAAATTGACATTGCATAGTTGGGCAAATAAGTTATTTAATATTAAATTTTAATGTGGGGTGCTAATATAAAAAGCCTCAGAATTAACCATAGTTTCCTAACCAAAATAAAATAATAATTACTTACGTACTATTTTAATTTCTTTACATGCAAATGTAGCTAAAATTTGAGCAACCCTTGTTACCCACTCCATCAACATGAAAATGATATAGAACTAAATTGCAAGATGAACTACATTGAAAATGAAACAAAACTAAACTGATTAGCAAGTTACTTAATTAATGTCATAAATGAATGTACCAATTGAGGCATGTTCCATCATGTATCGTGTGTGTCAAGTTATCTTCATTGTGAATCCAACCCCAGCTCAAGCTCAATCTACCCTGCAGCTTTACAACAATTTCAGCTTCACCAGTTATTAGGTTTTCAGTGTGGTTACCTAAACATCCATCCCAAGCCAACCAACTTTGCGTAGGTAGATTTGTCATGCATACATATGCGTAACTTCATCTTAAGTATTATTAATTAATTTTTACAACATTAATCATTTGAACCTAATCATGATATTTTCGAGTCTACTCTAACTAGCACAGGACCTTAAGATTTTCTATAAAACCATAAACCCTAATTATAATAGTAATTTCCACACTCAAAATTTTTCCCGAGTACTTCTTTAATTATCCCTTGATTTTGGAAATTAGAGTCTAATCCTTGAATAAGATCAACTTTTGATTAATACATGGTATAAGATTAAGAATTGAATTTAGTCATTTGATCCGCTTTACATGTCATCATGCATATTCACTACTACAAATTTTGACTTTACCTACAAAATTAGTTTGTCGGCAAAAGCCAAAATTTGTCGGCCATTTTGTCTTGCAAAGCATATCGTCTAAGAGTTTTCCCGACAAATTTTGGTATTTTGTTAGCTAAGGTTCAAATTTTACCGACAAACTCTTTTTTGTCGGCATTTCCACATGTCCCGACAAATATTTTCGTCGATAAAGGGCATTTTAGCAGACAAATAGTACTTTTCAGCCAATAAAATATCTTTGTCACCATCGATATTTCGTCAGCATAGTCTTCTCTGTCTCAACAAAACTAGTTTTGTCGGGAAGGACATTTAATTTATGAAATATGTTACACAATTAAATTATCCTACTCTCATTCCTCAAAATTGGCTGCCATGTAGCATCACAAAACATCCCGCACCTGCAAAAAAAAATTTGTTACAAAACATAAACATAACCAAATAGGTACAAATTGACAATACAATTAGCGATAGACTCATAATCAATTTTAACAATGAATCTAAATCCTTTCTATGTATTCCTACATTAGTCTTAATACCAAAATATTTGAAAATTATTACACTACATGCCAAATTGAGCAGTTGAAATAAGTTGTTGGACCAAAAGGGAGGTGGCTTATAATCAAACCATTTGGTACACCACGACGTTTCAATAATTTCATAAATAACCTGCAAGATTTGAAAAAAAATAGAAATCAGTAAATGCTCAACTATGGAAAAGAACCAAAGCATCAGAACATTCATGGTAGGCACATTCTTAAATGTCATCATGTTCTCAAGTGAAGAGGTCAATCTAGACATAATTGTAAACAAAAAATGATGACCAATGTAAAAACATAAAAATTCACTCAAAATACTAACTAAATTAAACACACAAACTATCTTCCCACAACTCAACGGTTGGGTAATGCATGTTGATTCATAAGAAGTGATCAAGCAGCATCAATTTAGAGTACTACTCTATCTATCTTCTAGTGTCTCTAGTTAGATGGAAAAAGGCAGAGGTTTTAACACAGTCAATGATCATTAATAGTTAGAAGGCTTATTGAAAAAGTGCACCAACCTGGCCACCACTATTTATTTGTAGCACATTGAGAAAAAAGAGTTTCACTTCTTGCACCAGTGTGATTCAACGACAATCAATAATCAACACCCGCGTTGTATAATATCACCAAAATGGACACAAGTGCAACAAAAACGACAATCAATAACCAACACAGCATGATACCACCGAAATGAACACAAGAGTGAATCAAAACTGATTTGAATAATGTGATAAGTATCGAAAAAGGCTAGGTCAACCTTTGCAAATTGTAATAGTGGAGCACTCGGGTCCCAGGAGGTAGTCATAAAAAATTTTCGGGTCTCTTTAAGATGCGTTTGTATACGTATTGTTAATGTGAGCTTGGGAGTAAGATTCAAAAATGAAAGCCATGAAGAATCAACAACATAACTAAATGAAAACCTAAACAATTACATGTTCAAATTACCACGCGATTACACAAGAACTTAAAGACAGTGATACAAAAAAAGGAACTTTCATATATAATTGATCATATATACATTATAGACTAGAGAGATAACAAACCTTCTAGAGCTTCTTTGATCGTGCGCTTCTTGCATAGAGCAAGCATTGTTTGCCTCCCAAGCTCTTTCTGTACAAGTACTATTTTTATAGAAGATTAAATAATGCCAAAGAAACACCAGTGAAAAATGAATCCAAATCACCAAACTGAATGTATGCCGTTACTAAACATTTCTACAGATACTGGGATTAAAATCTAACTAGTTAATGATGAAAGAAAATTAAATAGTTACTAAACATTTATTGACTAGAAAATGAATCATGTACCAGATGACTGGTGTAACATCCCACATCGTATAGGGAAGTGATCCTTATATGTATATTCCCATCTTTATCTAGCACGAGGCCTTTTGGGAGCTCACTGGCTTCGGGTTCCATGGGAACTCCGAAGTTAAGCGAGTAACGCGAGAGCATTCCCAGGATGGGTGACCTGTCGGAAGTTCTCGTATGAGTTCCCAAAAATAAAACCGTGAGGGCGTGGTTGGGACCCAAAGCGGACAATATCGTGCTACGGTGGAGTCGGGCCGGGAAGTGGTCCCGCCCCAGGTCAGGATGCGACAATTTGGTATCAGAGCCTAACCTTGGCCGCGTGTGTGCCGACGAGGACGTTGGGCCCCTAAGGGAGGTGGATTGTAACATTCCACATCGCCCAAGGGAGTGATCCTTATATGTATATTCCCAGTTCTATCTAGCACGAGACCTTTTGAGAGCTCACTGGCTTCGGATTCCATGGGAACTCCGAAGTTAAGCAAGTAGCGCGCGAGAGCATTCCCAGGATGGGTGACCAATCGGAAAGTTCTCGTGTGAGTTCTCAAAAACAAAACCGTGAGGGCGTGGTTGGGGCTCAAAACGGACAATATCGTGCTACGGTGGAGTTGGACCCGGGAAGTGGTCCCGCCCGGGCCGGGATGTGACAACTGGTGGTTGTCAAAACAACGAGAACAATATACCCGAGAACAATAAAGGATTGCAACAGAAGAATTAGACCACATATCAAATTTTTCATGAAATATACAGCCCAGTTGTAGAGATATCTACTACTAGAATATTAATTCGATTAAATATTGGAACTTTAAAAGCAATAAAAACCAGGGAGAGTAATGGGAAAATGACTGATTTCTCATAACCTTAACCCGACAATTTAATTAGTAACATGACCCTAATTTCAATTCATTAAACATAGGAATTGACTGATGTGGTGCAAAGACTCACAATCGATTATGACTATAAAACCATAACTGCATTTTGATTGCAGTTTCTCAGAAATAAAAGTTAAAAGTAATTAAAATTCAAAAAGTGGATTAATCATCCTCAAACTCAGGCAGGCTAGAAAGAAATTACAAACCTAACTTAGATTCTCAACCAAATTCATTACCTAAAATCCCTCAAAATTACAGTGGAAGAACAAATCTAAGAAAAGCACCATAAAATTGAAACTATACAAAAAGCTACGGGGAAAGAATAGGGTAGATAAAGATTGAGAACTTACCCAAAGTTTTAGAGAACGAAATGCAAAGAAGCACCCTGCATTAGAAATTTTGGAGTTAGAATGGTCGGGCACTTTGACGATGACGCGATTAGACGAATCGACGGCGATGTCAACCACACGGAGCGATGGCGATGGCGATGTCGAGCCTACGGAGTGACGATGAGCAAATGGAGCGAGATCGGAGAGCAGAGAGTTACGATTTCAAAGAGAAACAGAAGGTTGGGCTATCGACAGTTAAGATTAGTGTTCAATGAAAATACAATGATTTTTAAAGGGGGAATTTTTCGATAACAAAAGAAGAAGCGGGTGAATCAAAAAGACCAAAAGACAAAAGGCGCGAGAATAAATTAGTCTGTGCCCCTCTTCTGATTGTTAGAGATGACAAACTTGCATGCTTTCTCGAGTGTCATTTTATTTGTCGGTATAAATATTTTTCGCCAACGAAAATATTGTCAGCACAAATTCAACGACTATGAGCTTACAAATTAAAAATTTTGTCGGGGAAGGTGTTTTGTGGCAATAAAATTTTACTTTGTCAACTTAGAATTTGTCTGCAAAATGATATTTTCTAGTAGTGATTCCACATCATATGTACCCATTTTACAATGATTTTATGGTCTTTCTTCCAATTCTATCCTCGTGAACAATAATTGTTTTTATGAGAGATGTTGCAAAATTTATTACTCATTTGAAATTCAAATATTTGCATTTAATTTATTACTCATTTGAGAATTTTTGTAGAATTTATTACTCATTTGATATAAGGTGATGATCCTCTCAATCTCTCTCTCACTCTCTTCCTCCCTCCCTCCTACAAGCTAGCCACCCATACTGCTCCACAGTGAATCGGTGACCACAACTTCATGAATTTTGATTTTGCATCTTCTAGTTTGAATTGCCTCAAAAAATTCTATTAATATGAATGGAACTTTCCATTTAGTGATTGTTATACCTAAATATATGAAGGGTTTTTTCCATTTTTCATAACAATAGTGATCTCAACAAGAAGACTTTTTTCGTATAGAACTATACATGTACATACATTTTGATACATATACTTCGTACAATGTTTCGGTACACATATTTAGGTACTATATTTCAGTACATTTATATACTTCGGTGCTAATCATTTTATCATTGTTTGGTATATACTCTTTACTTTGCAACTTGCGTAACGTCAAACTTTATGTATTTTGCATTTTATTTCTTAACATTTCATTAATATCTTTTTGTTACGGTTTTCCATTCAGGTGCATTTATTAATAGAGGAGGTCAAGGATGGTGGCAAAAAATCTGGATCAAATTAATCAAAAATTTAGTTTGACAAAAAAAAATCAAATGTTTAATATGGCCATTTTGGGAATGAAAAAAACGAATTTAAGTATCTAATAACAATTAATTATGAATTTAAATATAAATGCTTATGTGGATATCTAGTCAATGGACTATAATTAATATTTGATCTTACCTTAGGTTTTAATTGAATTTCAATCTTATCAAATGATTAATATTCAATTGCCCCATTAGACCATCTCTGACACACCCCGACCTGGAACGTCCACCTAGACTCCAAATCGAGCTATAATGGCCGACATCTGGAGGGTGACGAAGTCATAAAGTGTTGTGATGTGGAAATATGAATAAATTTAAACATAAAAGTGCCTAAATACAAGAGTGCTCTGTGAGTGGGAATGAACCCAATTCACACATGATGACATAACATAAATACAGTACAATAAAATAAGGTGAGAAAGTATACTATCGAAGGTAACTGTCTACCTCAAGATTTGCCAAGAATCCTCGTCGATATGAAAGCTCAGCTACTAAAACTTGGAGGGGCGAAAAACAAGGGTGAGTGAGCCTGAAAATAAAGTTTTAATAAAAACCTTTGAAAATGTTTTAACCCCTCGCCGTAAAACATGTATAGTTTCCAAAATATAAATACTACGTATAATACGAAAATACTTACCGTAGCCTGCAAAACGTAAATAAGGATGACATCCCAAAATCACAAAATCTCAATAGTAATATAACTAAAATCAGGTGCTCAACAACCTATGCTAGCACATTAGTCGGAGTCGCCTAATTCGACCTATACAACTGCACCTATTGCTCATCAATATATGCTAGCACACGAGTCGGAGTCACTTAATGCGACCTGTATGACAGGACTGGGTATAATCATAATATACGCAGTAGTGCTATAATCATGTGAAGACTGGGGATAATCATGGTCACCTACGAGTCGGAGTCGCCTAATACGACCTATACGACAGGACTGAAACCTATTTGGATCCAAAGTGAGCGTGTGGTGCAGGGGTGAACATACACATGAAGGACTGACCCTAGCCGGGGGCGAGCACTAACAATAGGGTGCAGCAATGATGAGTAGACTACATGAATATAAGCATGCCACAGTGATTGGATAGTTCTAATCAACATACTAACATTCATAGTCGTAGATATAATTATGGCATCAAAGATTATAAGCATACTTGTGCGTCAAAGCCAGGCGTACGTAAGGAATACTTTTTCAAATGCATAAATGGAAACTATCAATCTCACACACACACACACACACACACTATAAAAAGGAAAAGACTCACTCAACTGAAATCTGTGCTACAACTTCCTAGCACGAATATTGAGGCGTCACGAATGATCGGCACCTAGAATTTAGCTTTTAGCTTAGAATTGGGTTTGGTCTTATTCTATTGTACGAATATAAAATTGGAAAGAGAGTGTTAGAGCATGTATAATCACACTCATTAATCCCTCATGCATATCGTAATTACCTTAAAACTAAAATACAAGGTGGTGGGTATAACCACAAAAACCAATATTCACTCATGTGAAGCATCAATGACGAACACAACCCCACCCTAACACACAAACCCCCCTTCCCCGCCGAACATTTTTCCGCGAATCAAACAGAAAATACATATACCAAAACACGCAAACAAAGGGAAAAAAAAAAAAAGAAAAAAAAAGAGAAGTTTCCAAAAACTAGTGAAAAATCAGCAAAGGGTACAGGTCATGATGACGAGGACCAACCCAAGCAAAGTCTCCACCGGGCCCTACTATCTACCTCCCCTCCTATTAAACCCTCCTCCTTCGTAACAAACCCAAAAACGCCAACCAAGCCATAAGCGCTCTCAAAGAGCCCCCAGCGCGCGAGGTCCTCCGACCTCCGCCGCAAATCCCCCCACCCACCACGCCAGGGGCGGTGGATGCGCCTATGTCTGAACCCCACGCGCCGCCTCCTCCACCGCTCTACAAGCAGCGGTCGTGGTCCCCGGACGCATACCGCGACGAGGCATGGCACCGCCGCAAGAAAATCAACGGCAGATCGAACCTCCAGCGGAGCAAGAGCGTCACCGACGAAGATCTCGACGAGTTGAAAGCCTGCATCGAGCTAGGGTTCGGGTTTGACTCGCCCGAGTCCGATCAGCGACTCGCTAACACTTTTCCCGCGTTGGGACTCTACTACGCGGTTAACAAGAGTTACTGTGACTCGGTTTCTAATAAGTCTACTAGGACTCCAACGTCGCTGTTTTCGCCGACGCCGTCTGAGTGCGACTCGGTGCCCTCCCCCATCGGCAGCCCCCATACCATTTTCGGACCCGGTATGTATATTTCATTTTTCACGTGATTTTAAAAACTTGGTTTTGTTTCTTCTTCAAGTATTCATCATGTTTATGAATCAAGTTCCTGACTTTCTGTTTGTTTCTCGGGAAAATTGGAATGTTGGGTGAAGGAGATACGCCGCAGACGGTGAAGACGCGGCTGAGGCAGTGGGCACAGGTGGTTGCTTGCACGGTGAGGCAGAGTTCGTGAGGTGATTAATGTACCGAACCAGAGTTAAGAACGTAACCAAAACGTCAACGTCAAACTTGTCAATGATTGTTGTTTATGATTCCAAATTCCCCACCCCCACCCCCACCGACTTTGCTTGCATGGATTAAAAATTAATAACCAGAGGGATTAAAATTCTAAAAAGTAGTTGTTAATGTGAACCAACTTGTATTGGGAATGGATTGACTTTTTGCTTTTGGTTTTTCTTTAGTATGTAATCTGGCAATGTTCTCATTCTATTTGTCTGCTCTCTTTTTTTCTCCTTTAGTTGAATTAGTGTCTGAAGGCAAAAAAAAGTCACAATTCGATGTTTGTTTGAATGTTTATGTCCGACACTTTGATTCTGTTTGATTGTAATAACAAATTATAATACACAAAACACTCCTACAACATGTCTTCTTTTCCTTTATTTTTGTTTTGTTTTTCAACTAATGCACGCCAACTCTAGCTCAAATAGCACTTCCAGAATCTGGTTTAGATTTCTAAAACATCTTCTCTCTTTTTTTCTGTGAGCTTTCATGTTTTAGACAATAAATAAATAAATTTTAGGTTAACTACATTTCACATCCTTTAATTTAGAATCATTTTCAAAATGAGCCACAAAGTTCTAAAATTTTCATATTGCATCATATGTTATTGTAATTGAATCAATTCATATTGACCCTTCAACAAATTAATGACATGATGAGCATGAGACTATATATGGGATAACGTGTAAATCACATTAACAAAACAAAATTCATTAATTTATTGGAGGATCAAATGTTCAAACAAATAAAAAGTATATATTGATAAAATTTCAAAACCTCACAATGTAATGTGAAAAAATTGGACCTCGTGATCTATTTTAAAAATCATCTCTAAATTAGAGGGTATAAAATTTAGTTAGCCTTAAAATATATGTAAATTCCATGGACACTTATAACCCCAAGGGATATTAAATTTGTTTTTTACTTTTGCATGGTATACTAGAGAAACTGAACAAGAAGGCTCTACCTCTCATACTTTTTATTAATGGATACAGCTCTACTCATATTCTTTCCTGAAGAGGAAGGCAATGGAAGTAGAACTGTAGAAGATTAATTATGTTCATATATACTTTCATCTTAATCCTTAAAGTTTAAGATACCTTCAACAAATCATTTTAATTGGGATGATATAGCGTCTACTGTATGGATATTTTAGCTTTACTTGTCGTGGATTTTACATTAATTTACTCAACAATGCTTAAAAAGCCATTCACTTCAACAATGTCATCAAAATTGAAAGTGATTTTTAACTTAGTTGATTAAAAATTGTATTTTTGCACTTGAGGTTTTATTGAAATCCTTTCTTATATAATATAATTAAATTTAATGTAACTTATCTTATCATTCGTAAATAAAAGAAAAATTAGAAAGCAAAAAAAAAAATAATGTCAATGAACTGAGTTTGAAGTGTTTGATTTGAATTTGAATCTAAATGGTAACATGTGCATGCTGCATTGGCCTTTTATTATAACTAATGAATTTAGGGGTGGATTGAAATCAAAGTGCAAAAAACAAGCTGGCTCCAACAAGCACCACTAAAAGCACTAAGCGTGGCCTTGATCCTTGCCAGTAGTATGAGAATTTAAAAATATGCATCATGTCATTTAGTACTACAAATTATTGGTATTTTTTATTATTTATAAATGAGAGGTTTTAGGTTCAATTCTCATCAACGGTAAATTCGAACAAAATTATTATAACTAGCTCATTGTAAGGTTTAGCTTACTTCCCCATTCATTAGTGTTGATAATATCATATGCATTAAAAAAACATGAACCATGCAAATTGTCGATGCAAATTTCTGCCATCTTCAGTCTTAAAGAAAATGCACCTGCAAAACAATCAACACCTTTGATCAAAGACCTAAGTCTCACGCGCCCACAAGGTAGGAGGCAGGGTTAGGTCAACGGATTTCCAATGCCTAAGTTAATTTATCTGAGAGAGTAAAGTGTTTAGGCTTTTTAGGGTTGCAAAAGCCCTCTAAAATTGGTAGAATATGGGGTATTTATAGGACTAGGGCCGGCCATATAGGGTTTAATGGAGAAATATTCTCTAAATATTCCCAAGATATTTAATAGGAGATAATATCTTGAGATAATAGGGTAATAATCCTTAATTTATTTAAATTAGGATTACTTACTTGATTGAAGTCAATCTTCAATTAGGAATGTATTAAAGATAGGATTTGGGCAATTAATCATTATCTTTAATTCCTTGCCAAGGGCAAGTGAGCTGTGGGCAGCTGTGTTCAGCTGCTGAGTCCTCCGGGGATGTGAGCTGCAAGTGGGAGCATATGAGAAGCTTGCCCATTTATTGAGGGCAATCTTGTCTTTCTCAAATAAAAGTTCACGTGTCGCCTCTAGAATTTCCAGGATTATTTTAGACTCCACAAATGCCCCCACACCTACTATGCTGCATGCATGGAAATGGCAGTAGGTGTAGTAATCACAAGCTGCTTGGGTTTGTAGATTTGTTACCCAATTTGAACTTGATCTTCTTTCTTGATTTAGAGATAGACTTCTTCTAGGAAAAGGAAATAATTGCCCCAAATACCTATTTAATTCTACCTTAAGCAGGGGATTAAATAAATTTGGAGAACAATCATTATCCCAACAAGAAAAAAAGGCCAGAGAATATTTTTTTTCTTCCCCCTCCCATAACATTCTTCTTTTCTTGCCTTTGCGAATAGTCGTTTCTCATTGTTCTTTTTCTTCTCTGTGCCGCACCAAGGTAAGAAAAATTTGAATTTTCTTCTTCTTGAACCTTTTTGGGAGTCTTGGGACTTGAAAAATCGACTTGGCAGGGGCTGTGAGTGTGGGTAACACGGCATGGGAGCCTTAGGGCTGCTTGGTGGCGTGGCACGGGTCGGTTGGAGTGGGCCAGGTGGACGACTCAAATCAGGCAAAGGGGATTGGCGCACTAGGGCTCGGGGAGACCAGCTTGGGCAGGGTCTTCAAGGTTGCTGGGCACGGAAGAAAGATGGGAAGGAGGTGCGGGCCTTCCCCCATGCTGCGTGTTATCCAATAGGTGATTTGCTCCTTGAAATACGCACCTGCTTAATGTTCCCCAAATGCAGTTCATGCGATGGTGGGGTTCTTGAACTTGAGCAGGTTCTTTGATCTTGGCTTAACCATAAATGTGTTATGGTACTTCCTTGAGATCGGCCACAAGGAAGGTGTGGGGCAGCTGAGGTTTCGCCATAAGCTGTTCAATGCTTCTAGAAAAGACGATCATGGTTGGGTGAGAGACACCTTGGAGGTGAGCGGAGAGTGGGAGTCTGACTCTTCTCTTGATTTGCGTGTCCCGACTACCTTTATCAGTGGTAAATGAACTGCTTCATTCTTGTCCTGCTTGAATTTTTGTTGAGCTGCTCCATGACTTCAATTTATTGATCGTTTTTCTTACTTTGTGTAGATTTGAAGTTTGGCTCAACTCCAAGGACTTCGGCAGATATGAAGAAAATGCACGTTGCCTTGGGCATTCTAGTTAAGTACCGTAAATAGCGTTGGCTGCTCAGCCCTCTTCGCCGGGAGAAAGGTAGCTTGCCCCCGAGGGAAGAGATAAAGCGGATAAAGGACGAGGCGTTAGCTCGCCCAATCGTTGTAAAACCTACTGCTAATGGTGGTGAAAAGAAGAGTTCTTACCTACTGCTAATGGTGGTGAAAAGAAGAGTTCTTCCTCACTTACTTGTGAGCCTTCGGTTGAGAAGAAGCCAATGACTTCTTCTGCTACTTGTAGGAGCTCGTCTGATGCCGAGAAGTTTGTCATTGATCTAACTTCCCCCAAGGGGGCGAAGATGACCGTTGAGCCTGAGCCTGTGAAACCTGTTGCTCTGAAGGTGACCACATCTATTTCTGAGAGACTTGCCCAGAGGAAGAGTTTGGTGGTGCCTCCGATATCTGGGTTTGTATCAAAGCGTCCGTCGAGAGCTAAGTCTAGATCGGCCTTTAAGAGGCTCGCTGCTATGAAGAGTCGGAAGGTGGATTCTATTGCTAAAGCAGCACCTGGGCCTACTCATCATTCTGTCGTGACTGACTCGTTTGCTGAAAGGGGGAAATCTGCTCGTACATGCAGTTGTGAAAGATCCACCGAGTCTGAAGCTGGAGAGTTTCCTGAAGTTTGTACGCTACTGAAGGCTGACCTATATGAGGACGCAGATACATGCACCAATTTTGACAATGTTAGGGAAGTTATCATCCGTTCAGACTCATTTTGCGAAGCGTCCTGCATACTCGATGAGGTCCTCCTTGATTGCTACAATGCATAAGACTTTGATCCTGGCAGCTGAGTCTATACGCGTTGATTAGGATGCTGTCAAGTATGCCAAGGAGGCCGAAGTGGCATTGGTGGCTCAGCTTCACTCGGCTGCTGAAAAGATCGAGAAGCTCGAATCTGAACTTTCCATTTTGAAGAGGTCTGATGTCTTTGCCCCCACTTCTTTACAGTTGGAGATTGCTCGTGAGGAAACCGCCCATTTGAATGCTAGGCTTAGTGTGACTCAGGCGATGTTGAAAACTGCAGAGAAGGAAATCTGTCGTGTTTATCTGGTGGTCAAGGACTTTAAGCGTGTCAATTCGAAGCTACGATCTGCTTGTTTTGCCAATGACGATGAGCTTATCTTCATGCATGCTGAAGTGTCTTGTCTCAAGGAGATTGCCAGTAAGCTTGAGTCTAAGGAAGTGGATCTGTAAGGTGCGCTATCTGCTAGCGAGAACATGAAAAATAAGCTGGATGAGCTGCAAGGTGCTCACACTGGGCTTGTTGAGGAGGATGCGCAGCTGAAGAATGAGAAAGCTAGTCACAAAGTGGCGTTTGCTTCCTGTCAGGTCAATTTCTACAAGCTTAGCTATGTAGACTATCTTTAGGTCAAGCCATCGAATTATGAGTTTTCTGAGAAAGACTTCGAGACCTTTTCCATTTCTCCAGTTGATCTGCTTGATTTCTCATTTGAGGCTGCCTTTGGTGGACTAATTGAAAGTCAGGCGGTCTAGGCAGGGACGGCTGAGGATGAGCTGATGGAAGTTTTAACTGCTGGCAATGGCACGGCTGCTGAAGGCATGGCAGTTGAGGAACCAATGGTTGCACATGTTGCCAAGGAGTAGTATTTTGATAGAAATTTGTTAAACAGCTTTCCTTGTTTTTGCCTTATCCTTCCATTTCGCCATGTCTTTTGTGAAACTTTACCGTAGGATGGATGGTTGGGTGAGTTGCTTCAATGAAGCAGTTGATCCTATATCGTCACTTAGGTTTTAGTTTCAACCTTGGAGCTTCGGGATCCTTGCCTGCAAAAGGAAAAAAAGCGAGATTTCTAACTTATAAAGCCAGCGGTCGAACTCGTTGTCTTCATAGGAGGCAGGCAAGTTCGCGTAGCTGCTATAATTGTGAATCTTGGCTTTGGGTAGCTTTGTGAGCTTTAGCCCTCTCGGGGCATATTGCGAGATTTTTTACTTATAGAGCCGTCGGCCGGACTCGCCATTCTTGTAGGAAGCAGAGGAGGTTCGCGTAGCTACTATAGTCGTGACACTCGACTTTAGTGGCTTCTTGAGCCTTGGCCCTCCCGGGGCACGTTGTGAGATTTTTGACTTATACAACCATTGGCCGAACTCGTGTTTCTCACAGGAAGCAGAGGAGGTCCGCGTAGCAATTATAGTTGTGACACTAGACTTTAGTGGCTTTTTGAGCCTTGGCCCTCATGGGGCACGTTGTGAGATTTTTGACCTATAGAGCTGTTGGGCGGACTCGTGCTTCTCGCAGGAAGTAGAGGAGGTCCACGTAGCTACTATAGTCATGACACTCGACTTTGTCCCATCAAAACTTAAACCATAGACTGTCGGCCGAAAGTTTTGCTTGTAAGTAACCAGGCAAGTTTGTGTAGTCATAGTAGGAGTAAGTCTCAGCTTACAGGTTACCTTGGGCTTGTAGTCATAGGGTTAGCGGCTGGGCGTCTTACTTACAGAAGCAGACGACTCGCGTAACCATTTTAGGCGTCATCCCTGGCTCTCGGAGGCATTTTTTGGCATGAGGTGTAGGCGAAGTCGCTCCTCAGAAACCATATCCTTCTGAATCGTAGCTTTGATCCGGTAGGTCACTTAACTAGTAGTGCAACACTTTGAAATCAAGCCACTCATGAAGATTTGGACGTCGAGGACGGACCATCTTGTCACGCAAATTCTTTCATGGGCAGGGGTCTTGCACTTAGCGTCTTTTCTGGTTAGAGACCCGAGATCCCACAAAATTGAATCCTTTAGTTGGCTAAGTCTATTCTGGTGGAATGACTATCGTGGCCAATTCTGGGAGTCGTCCAGCGCAGGTTATTGATGCATTCAGAGGGACCTGAGCAGTCATATAACCCATCCACGTTTGGATATTTCGAAGTGGTTTACCCTCTCGCGCTGCTTACCCTGAAGGGTGTCGGGGAATTAGTTTACCCTCTCGCGTTGGAGAGCTTACCCTGATGGGTGTCGGGGAGTTAATTTACCCTTTCATGCTAGAAAGCTTACCCAGATGGGTGTCGGGGAATTAGTTTACCCTCTCGTGCTGGAGAGTTTGCCCAAATAGAGCTTTGAGCAGTTGTTGTAGGCAACAGTTGAGCCAGGTTTGTGAATAACTTCTTAGATCTTCATTGAGAATAAAGAAACACATCAACTATGCCGGAACGTAGAAATTGCATAATAACTGGGATAATCCTCGGCTTGCGAGGTCTTGTTCGCTGAATTGCTTGAGACTTCAAACTTATTGGGAGAGGTATAAACAGAGTTTAGGAGGTGATGGGAGATTTCTCCAAGCATTCATTCATATTGCTAATTGTGGACCGAGAGTGCTCTGACTTGGCAAATATGCCATTAATCCGCATCATCTTCAATGGGGGTTCAGTGTCAACTTCTGTTACTTGCGTAGACCGAGCAGCTAGCTTATCGAGGTATTCGTCGCACCGGCATTTCTTCGTCAGCTCCTCGAGGTACTATTTCCATTTCAGGCAACCATTGGTAGTGTGACTTGGCCCTCAGTGGAATGTGCAATACTTTGTCTAATCCAGTTTGGTAAGATCATCCTTTATGGGTGGCAGCAATTCGAACCATGGTTTATTCTTAAGATGACGGAGAATCTGACCAACCAAAACTGTCAACTTGGTGAATGCCTTAGGCACTGAGTCATCTCTGTTTTGAGAATGATCCATGCGCTTATTGTTTTGCTCATTCTTGCAGGACTGCTTGGCCTCATCCTACAGTGCGTGCTTTTCTGCCAAAGCGTAAGAGCTTTCCAGGGTCAGGTTCTCGTCCATGATCAATTTTTTGAAAAGTGGGTGATCTGCTAGGAGCCATTTTCGGAATGCTGAGCATGCAATGTTGTCATCGTGTCTGACAATCTTCGCCTTTGTTGCCTTGAATCTTTTGATGTATGTGCGGAATGACTCATTCAGATCATTCTTCATGTTGAAGAGGTGGTCAGACTTCTTTTTGATCGAGCGGTAGGACGAATATTCCTTAGTGAAAACCAAGGAAATTTCGCTGAAATTTCGGATTGAACATGAAGGTAAGGTGTAGAACCCGTCTTATGCCTCGCCTTGGAGTGTCATGGCAAAGATTTTGCACATGAGCGCGTCATTGTTGGTGTAGAAGGTAATGGCACTTCGGTAGTGCATCAAGTGTCTATCCGAATCTCCATCTCATTTGAACAAGGCAAAATATGGCAGATTAAACTTCCGCAGTGGCTCTGTCTGCTCGATCTCGTTTGTAACGGGTAACTTACTCAGGTTGGCCACGTTTCTATGGAGGGCATCGTCGCTAGTGTCAATGCGTTGGAATCCGCACGGCTACTTTGCTATGAGCATTTGTACTTCCTCCTGGATTTACGCCTGGTGAGGGCAGCGGAGCCTCTAACTGCCCCCATTGTTAACATGCCGGTCCATGTTGATCTTCAACTCATCCTGCTCGTCTGTGCCTCGGTTGCTGTGCATGTAGCACATGTTGTGCTGTTTGCTATCGTGCCGGGCGAGGGCTGCCAATAGAACTTGAGCCAGATTGCTCACATACTCTTCTCTGTGCGCCATGCAGCTACCTACTCCATTACCCCTTAGGTCAACGAATCTCCGATACCTAAGTTAGTTTCTCTGAGAGAGTAAAGTGTTTAGGCTTTTTAGGATTGCAAAAAACCTCTAAAATTGGTAGAATATGAGGTATTTATAGGGCTAGGGCCGGCCATATAAGGTTTAATGAAGAAATTCTCTAAATATTCCCAAGATATTTAATAGGAGATAATATCTTGAGATAAAAGGTTAATAATCCTTAATTTATTTAAATTGGGATTACTTACTTGATTGGAGTCAATCTTCAATTAAGAATGTATTAAAGATAAGATTTGGGTAATTAATCCTTATTTCTCTCTCCAAAAGCAAACCCTAAATTTGCAACCAAGCCCAACCGCGGGCCCTTTGTTCTTAGCTCCGCCCTTGCTGGCGTCCCACCCTTTTTCTCCTTTTTCTTCTTAACCTTTATGTATGTATAGCAAAGAAATGCAGAAGAAACGCTTGGAGGAAAAAAGAAAGTTTTAGAGAGAGAGGTAAATGGAATTCTTGTATTTCACTCACTGAATACCAAATGGCATGTATACAATGGTTATATACCTACAATTCATATTACAACAATGACCATAATACCCTCTAACATTTTTACTCCTGACTAACTCCATTTCCAACTAACTCCTGATTACAACTAACTCAACCTCTTACAAATTAACAAGTGTCACCATCTTGTTATATCTAATATGCCCCCCTCAAACACTGTTGGGATCGTCACAGCAGAGTTTGAATAACCAAAGAAGAGTCTGATGGATGAATTGATGACTTAGAATGTTTAGACGATGAACTTGTAAGGTTGATTCCATGGTGACTTTGTGAAGATTGCAAATCAAGAACTCCTATATGAAGACTCCTGCAATGTTTGAGATACACATGGATATGTAAACCTTTAGTAAATACATCTGCAACATGATCTTCTGTTGGTATATATTGAACTGTCAAATCTCATTTCTGGACCATTTCTCGAACAAAGTGATAATCGGTATCCAAATGTTTAATCCAAGAATGAAAAATTGGATTAGAACATAAGGCTAATGCAGATAGGTTATCATAGTGTAATATAGGATGAATAGGTATGAACTGATGAACATCCTTATATAGTGATCAAATCCAGAAAATGTCAGCAGCATAGTGAGCAAGTGCTTTGTATTCAGCTTTTGTGGAACTCCGAGTCACTATTGATTGTTTCTTGGATTCCCATGATATGGGGTTGAATCCCAGATATACAACATATCTAGTGATGAACCTCTTTGTGTTAATATCAACTGCCTAATCAGAATTTGAAAAGACTAATATATGAAACTCATTTGACTTTGTTTATTGTAACCCACAGTCCAATGTACCTTGCAAGTATCGTAGTATTTTCTTCACAAGATGCATATGCAACTTGGTATGACATGTCATATATTAACATACCACATTCACTGCATGAGAGATATCTGGTCTTGTAAAAGTAAGGTATTGTAAAGCACCTACTAAACTGCGATAATGAGATGGGTTTGATAATAAAGTGTCATCAGTCGTAAGTAACTGAAAGTGAGGTTTTGAAGGAGTTGATGTTGGTTTACAATTATCCATGCTAGCTTTCTTCAATAATTCCTTGGCGTATTTTGACTAATTGACAAATAATGAGCTATTTCAATTGTACTGGATTTGAAGCCCCAGAAAGTATGTTAACATTCTCATGTCTTTTAAATCAAAAACTTCTGCAAGCTGTGTAACAATTGATTGAATCTTTGTAACAGATGAACCAGTGAGTATAATGTCATCCACATATAACAAGAGAAGCATCACATCCCCTTTATCAACCTTGACAAACAAATTGGAATCAGATAAAGAAGTTTTGAATCCCAATGCTGGTGAGAAACTTGTAAATTTGGAATTCCATGTTCTTGATGCCTGTTTTAATCCATAAAGTGACTTAATTAATCTACACACATGATTTGGATGTTTGGAATCCACAAAACCCTGAGGTTGCTTCATATAAACTTATTCCTCAAGGTCTCCATGCAAGAATGCATTTTTAACATCAAGTTGTCTTAACTGCCAGTTGAATTGAGCTGCCAAAGATAAAATAAGTCTCACAGTTGTATGTCTAACACCAGGGCTGAATGTCTCTGAATAATCCAAGCCTTGTTCTTGGCTGAAACCTTGTGCAACCAACCTTGCCTTGTACTTAGACACTGTCCCATCAGGATTTCTCTTCACTTTATAGACCCATTTACTTCCAATTACAACCCTATATGAAGGAGGCGGAACTAATTTCCAAGTTCCTTATGATTGTAATGCATTGAACTCATCCTGCATTGCATTCTGCCATTGTATAATACTGGAAACATTTTTAAAATTCTTAGGTTCATCCACATCTTATGTATCAGCAAGAAATGAGAAGCCACATATATTGTTCCCAAATATATCCTCATCATTGTAATCATGTAGTTGCAGTGAAGATAGTTTAGGTATAGTTGTCAAGAAGGCTGAATAATATTTTCTAGTTATAACACATGTCTTCAGTCTCGTTTGAATACCATTGCCTGAGATAGGTGCACTAGATTGTATATCAGAAGTAAAGATAGGAAGAATTACCTGAAGTTGTGTAGGATTGAGGACATGAAGCAAAAGAGAAGTATCATTTGTAAAGGAAAAAGTAGTATTTGAACTTGGCAATAATTGTGCTTTTCTCTATTGACTAGCAAGTGATGATTGTGAGTCCACAACTTGCTCATCTGTAGGTAATGGAGAATTGTCTATATGTTGTTGCATCTCAGAAGACTCTGAATGAACTTGTTGACCATTTGAGGATACTGAATTTACTAATGGATTTTGAGATGAGACATTAGTAGCTGATGAACTACTCAATGGAATTGGAACTGGTACAATTGTGTGTTTAATAGAACCGGTACGTATAGTAAACTATTGATTCTGCAATTTATGCTGAAACTTTGAGAATGGAAAATCACTTTCATAAAAAATGATGTGTCTCGATATTATACCCTTTCTTGTGACTGGATTGTAACAAATGACTCATTTATAACCTCTAGAATATCCCAAAAATACACAGACTTCAAATCTAGGTTGCAATTTATGATCATTATATGGTCTGAGCCAAGGGTAAACTGCAGATCCAAACACTCTTAAGGTTTTCAACTCAGGTGGCTTCTTATAATTGATATATGGAGAGTCCAATGATAATGACTTACATGGCATCCAGTTAATTAGGAACAAAGCATGTGCACATGCATAATACCAGAAAGAACTTAGCAACCTTGTTGTGGTAAGTAATGTAATTGTTGTTTCTACAATGTGTTTGTGTTTACTTTATACTAAGCTATTCTGTTGTAGAGTATATGGACAAGAAATTAACTGTTGTATTCCTTTTGCTTCAAGAAATGACTTGAATGAATGACTAGTGTACTGTCCACCCCCATCAGATTGTAATTTCTTAATAGAGATAGAAGTTCACAAATATTGCAAAGACATTTGATTTATTGCACATGGAAAATATCTAAACATATCTTGTATATTTATCAACAATGGTTACATAGTATTTGTGACCTTCTAGAGATTTTACAGGAGATGGTCCCCAAATATCAGTGTGGACCTTTTCAAAAGGGAAAGAACACTTATTAGTCCTAGCAGGAAATGAAAGCCTAGACATTTTCCCTTTGATACATTAAGTACACAGACTATGTTGACTGTCTATTTCTACTGGTGTACTATACTGCCTTTTCATAGCAGACATTAGTTCATTAGTTGGATGACCTAATCGTTGATGCCATATACTGGATTTTACAAATTGTCCAAGATAAGCAGCTGAACTCTGAACCACATATTGCATTCCCTTCGAGCTCTTGAGTACTGGAATCTAAAACAGTGCTTTGGGCATACTCTTTCCTTGATACAGAACCTCCCTTATCTTTTTGTCCTGCACAAAAAATTGATTTTCATCACAAATAAACCAGCTATGATTATCAGCACATAACTGTTGTACTGATAGTAAACTTCTTGCTATTTTTGGAACATGAAGCACATTTTTAAGAACAAGAACATGTGAATTGGTTTGAAGAGTTGTAGAACCAATATTTGCAATATTTAAACTTGTGCCATTCCCAATTGTGATTCTTTCATAACCTTCAAAAGGTGTAACATTGTTCAAAGCATCCACATCAGCTGTGATATGATGTGATGCACCAGTGTCAACAACCCAAGAATCTTGAGGAACATAGTGAGATGTTTGTTGTGCAACCATAGCATTTAGAGATTGAGGTGGAGATTGACCTTGAAAGACATAATTTCCCATGTGATAACATTCTAGTGCAGAATGTCATCTCTTACCACATATTTAACACTCAAGCATATAACCAGTAGATAAAGTATTGGAATTCCTATGAAAACAATTCACAGTTGTATGCCCTCTTTTTTTGCAGATTTGGCACTCTATAACCATATTAGATCTGTTCTTAGTATTACCAGACCATGTTCCATTACCATTTTGCCTAGAATTCCAAAAAGAAGAACCGTCAGTGAACCCTCCATTGAAATTCTTGCCTTTGAAACCACCATTTGCTCTGTAGTTATTTCCACCATTTGATCTGTAATTGTTACTACCATTTGATCTGTAGTTATTGCCTCTATTATAATTATTGCCCCCATTTTGACCAAACTGTTGTCTTGCATTTGTATGAGAGGCATTCTCTAGGAAACCAAAACCAAATGGTGGATGTGGATAGATAGGAAGCTGTGGAACATGAAACTGTTGTGGCAATTGAGAATTATAGGGCTCAGATGGAAACTGAAGTTGAGATGGATTGAGGTATGAGGATGGAGCAATTACACCACCTGTAGTGGATAGCAAATGACAATGTCCTAGAGGATTAGAACCAGAAGTAAAAGATGACCCCTGTGAACTACTTGAACCTTAAATATACAATGCATATAGATTCTGAGATAATACATTTGTTTCCCCTTCTATCTATTTTTCAGCACCCAACAATTGAGCTCTAAATTCCTTTAGAGTTATAAATGATTCTCTAGCCAAAATTACAGTTGGAATTATGGCATATTCTTTTGGTAAACCAGCAAGCCCTGCAATGATCACATCATTATCTGACATAGATTCTCCAACTGCAATTAATTGTTCCTTGATACTCTTCAGTCTTAACAAGTACTTATCAACATAATGACTTCCTTTTTGTATAGTATGCAATTCAGTCTTTAAATGGTTCACTCTGGATTTAGACATAGATGCATATCTATCAACAAGATTGGACCAAGCTTCAAATGCAGTTTTGCAACCAAGAACATACTCAATTGCTTCATCAAAAAGTGCAGTAATCAACAAACTCAGCAATGCCATATCCATAGATTCCCATTCAATATATGCAACACTAATTTCATCAGTCACTCCTTTCTCAGTATCAATTACAAATTTAGGTGGACAAGCAGTATCCCCATCAAAATGACTAAACGTCTTAAACCCTTTCAAGACTGACTGAAATTGAAATGCCTATTTGGCAAAGTTATCATCCTTGAACTTTATAGTCAGCATCCCTAAAATATTCTCAACTTTTATATTTGTATTAGCCATGATCAACAAAATTCAAGAAAGACTAAAACTTTCATAGAGAATTGCAGAAATCACAAAAGATTGACACTTTCATATTCAAGAAAGATTGAAACTTTCTTCCAAGTAACTTTTATGCAGAAATCACGAAAGATTGACACTTTCGTATTCAAGAAAGACTGGAACTTTCTTCCAATCAAACTGTAAACTATTCACGAAAGATTGACACTTTCGGATTCACCAAGAAAGATTGACACTTTCTTATATTCCAAGAAAGAATGACACTTCCTTGTAGATATCTCCTTCACAATCCAACTTTTAAGCAGAAATCAACCAATTATCATGTAGATAAATTGAAATAGAAGGAAAAATGCAGAAAACCCTAAATTTGCATATCACATAAGCTAACACCTTGAATCTGTAAATCAATCAGCTACACAGAAAGTGAATAACACTGGAACAAAATCACCTGAAAAATTTCTTCGCTAGAACAACAAAACTTCTGCCCAATTTCAGCTTCCATCCTTCCAAGAATTTCCGATAAATCCTCGTTGAAGAAATTACAGAACCCACGATCGCTAACACGAACACGAACACCGACCGCAACCCATGTACATTGGAAGAACTCCTAGAATCGAAATCAGCGATGAACCTTTCCCAGTGATGATACCATCTTAACCTTTATGTATGTATAGCAGAGAAATGCAAAAGAAACGGTTGGAGGAAAAGAGAAAGTTTTAGAGAGAGAAGTAAATGGAATTCTTGTATTTCACTCACTGAATACCAAATGGCACGTATACAATGGTTATGTACCTACCATTCATATTACAACAATGACCACAATACCTTCTACTCCTAACTAACTCCATTTCCAACTAACTCCCAATTACAACTAACTCAACCTCTTGTCAAATTAACAAGTGTCACCATCTTGCTATATCTAATATTTCTTTCACCCCATTGGTGTTGCCCAACATTTACATTCTCCCCTACCACTTTGGCAGCTATTTTTTCTTGTTGGAGCCTTCACTCCAATTTCGTGATTTGCCCACCCAGCTGGATTTGTGAACTTGGGCTGGTTTTTTGGTTATCGGTGGGTAAGAATCCCCTCATATGGTTTGATTTTTCAAGTTGGAAATATTCTTCTTAATCAAATTGTGGCGACACTGCTTTACCTGGCCAGATCATGGCGGCTTCGCTTTGCTTGGCTTGCGGTTCCGGCCAATCTCACAGAAGCAATAAAGTCACAAGTTAAGATGAACGAACCTGTGGAGATGAGCAGATGGGTGGATTCCATTTTCGGATTACGGTAGGTTTTGTTTGTACCGCGTCTAATGGGTGATGTCTTACTTAGCAAGTGATAAGGCCTCGCTTACCAACTATGATTTGATGTGGTCTCACTTGTTGCCGATGACATTGTGTGTGCTTGGTTTGCGTTCGTTGAGTCTGTCGTATTTGTAGTGGATCTAAACCAGTGGCTTGTGCTAATACAAGTAGTGCTTGTGGTAGCAATTAAAGATTACTTTGTATACTTATTTGTGCTAATTCTTTCCGGATCATTGAATTGATCACTAAAAAATATAGCCATGTGGTAACTTTTGTAATTTGTTTATTTATTAATGAAACTATTATCACTTCTAGTCAAGAAAATGGGATCTCCAATTCTAAATGCATGATGACTATTGAATAAAATTTGGAAAATTTACCATTCTATTATTAAGTTATAAGGCGCAACTTCCTTGGAGAATTAAGTATTTTATGTTGAAGACATCATCACCTCAAGGGTAAATTTTGCAAGTTTCATTCAGACATATCTTCCGAGAATCAAACATGATGGCAGAAGTGGTTGCTGATCTTGGATATTAATATCATATTTGTATTTGGTTTTTACGATTTTCTAGTTCCATTGCAAGATACATGTACTATGATTATGTCTATAAAGATCACTCGAGGATCCTTACTATAATTACAGTTTGTTTGAAAAAAAGAGAGGGCCTAATTGGATTATTAGTTCCCGTGGTGATAAGGTAGTTGGAAGATAACTCATATGGTAAAAAAAAAAAAAACCTAGATTTAAGCTCTTGTGGTGAAGTTTGTTAGGATTTATGCCCAAAATTGAAAATTTCGCCAACTTTCTATTAATTATTAGCACGTGAGCCACACATATTAGGCTCAAACGGAACTCTCTATTAGTTGTTAGCACATGGGGCTGGCTCACGTGCTAATAATTAACCGAAAATTTACAGAATTTTTAATTGTGGGCATAAATCCTAATAAACTTCACCACATGGGCTTAAATCTTAGTTGTTTTTTAGGACAAGGGCTATCTTCCAACTACCGTGTCATCATGGAAAATATTAATCCAATTAAGCCACAAATAAAATAAAATAAAATAAAATAAAAGCAACTAATTGCCTCTTAACCCTCTTGAAACCCATATCCATGTATATAGTTGGTCGTCATGATTTTGCCTACTTCTCAAGTCTCTGCAACACAATAACGTTGTACACTAAAACTTGGAACCGCATGTTGAGTTCCTGCTGTGGCGGTTGCAGACTTGCAGTGATCATTTTGAACACATGCGACATGCGTTTGATTATAAGATCATATATATGAATGCCCATGGCCATCTGTGTTCTGGCTCAGGTGACATGAAAAGATCTAGGGTTTGGTTCTTAATTAGCGATCGATGGTACTAATTAAGTTCTATCCTCTGCGAAACAAATATCATTCCCACCTTTTTTTATGTGTCTTATTACTGTGTTCATAATATTTTTTCAAGTAATAGATTCACCCTATTGAATTTGATCTTCCTCTTGCGCCCCCAACTTATATTTTCTTTTTTGATATAATTAATGGGAAGGGGCATAAAAATTTGAGCAAAGTGTAAGTACAACTGAGAAGCACACATATTTTTAGGTCAGTGAGGACCAGACCTAATTAAGCCGAGCAACTCAACTCAAAGACGGTAAGCGTGTGCGGGTCGTGTGTAACTGTATATAGCAGCTCATCTTTCTGCCCTTTAAGATTCATGCTTCATTAATCATAGTTGACTAAAATTATACATACATTCACATATATAGAGTTCCATTTCGTTGAGAGATCCCTCAACACATTACGGTGCTCATTCTTTAGCTTTTTCAACGATCTAAATCGTCTATATTTTAACGCATATTATCTTTACAAAAAATTAGACAAATCTAAAATCACTAAGCCATCCAACTGTAGTTAAGAATATAAATGAATACGATTTTTCAATGTTGACAATTTGACAATAATATAATTGACAATTTAACAATACATACGTGACTCTCTACGATTGAACTTAGCTACCAATTTCACACTTGTATTGTTTTATTTACAAATCAACGGATAGATTCAAAGTTGTGCAAGAAAGTTTTCTTTTCCTCGTATAAAATTGCTCAAGTTGTTATAAAAATAACCCTTACTGCTAATTTTAGAGGCTTAAATCATTTTCCAAAACTTTCAAAGTTGGTGCGAGTTGACATTCTCTCCTCGGTTTCCTAATTTATTCCTTTGGTTGGAACCAATACATGGTACCAAAATTTACTTCAACAAAGTTTCAAATAGTTGATCAGGACATCCTTGACAATTATGCTATTACTAAATGACACACGCATCCTCAAACACAAATTTTTCCCAAAATATTTGAGAAACTACTATAGTCTACAAAGTTGAACTTGTTGTCGATCCTAATAATTAGGATAGATATCTTTGAACCTTCATCCCAATTTTTGGCTCTCTTATAGACTGATTCAGATTGCCTCTGTTTTCTCCTGTTTATCACACAGCGTACTAAAAAGGAAGGCAGATTGTCTGCCCTCCTGTTTGGGTGTCTTTCCCATCATTTCCTATTTGTGCGGTCATGGTTAAGTCACGTCAACATTTTATATTCAAATTGCTTTTTGTTTTATTATCTCTATAAAAAAAATCAATATAAAATATTAACGTGACTTAACCGTGGCAGCACAAAATAGAAGGGGATGAAAATGATACTCAAATAGGAGGGCAGACAATCTGCCTCCACTAAAAAGATGATCAAATTTTTTAAAAGTGTTTTCTCCTGGTCGTTTTTGTTCTTAATGAAGGCTAATAATTTGTTGTTCCGAGACGCGTCTAACCATGTGTTTTTGGAATTTCTACATATCTAACAGTTTGCAGCTCGCTACAAGAATTCATTCAACTAATTACTAATTAAATATGAAAAATCTGTCTATACCATGGCCTAAAAGTATATTTTGTTTATACACTTAATTAAAGAAGTGATTTCTGTTATCTCAAGGCACGTCGATCGGTCTCCACAAGACCGTTTCAGCAGTCATAGGTCTGTTCTTGATTTTCGGCCTTTTTCTTGTTATCTCCGTCCATCCATCTCTAGATAGATCTCATTTCCATCAACAAAAATGGTTGGGGTGAGTCAAACAAATGTTTTTAGTACGTAATTAGGATTTTTTAATGAGTAATGTTATTCATATCATGTTTTTATATCATATTTCTATACTACTTTAGGTGTAAACAGTCATATTATTTAAAGAATTTGTAAAACCCATGGAGAGGAAGGACCACTATTATCATTTAATTAACTAGTTTTCTTAATTATTAGTTTATTAAATAATGAACTAATTTTAAAAATCTGATTAATTCAAATGTGTGGCTGTCCACATCAAGTGTCACCTAAGGTGGTATGAAAATGTGGTACAAAAACATGGTATGAATAACATTACTCTTCTTTAATTTATGAGTAATGTTATTCATATCATCTTTTTATACCACATTTCTATATCACCTTAGTTGACATTTGAGATGGACAACCACATCATTTGAAAAATTTGCAAAACTCAAGGAAGGAGAAAAACTCCTCGTATACCACAATTGTCATTTAATTAACTAGTTTTTTTTTTAATTATTAGTTTATTAAATAATAAACTAAATTTAAAATTTTGATTAATTCAAATAATGTAGTTGTCCACATCAAATATCACGTATAAAAATGTGGTAAAAAATAATAATATGAATAACATTACTCTTAATTTATCAGAATTCTTTAATTGTCTCTTATTCTTTAAGTTATGTGAAGCCTGGTATATATTGCCTCCGATAAAGAGAAATGTACAACAACAAATTATATACATATACTAAAACTCAAGAAAAAAACGTTGTTCATCAACAGTGAACGGGCGAAAATGACCTCCGATTCCATTGTATTCTGATATTTTTCCCTTGTTTGTACAGTGAAATGATGAACTTGACCCTGCTGTCCACGCGTCCGTGTGCTTCTACAGGATGTTGACGCGTTGGTCTGCTTTTAGAAATTCTGGATTCTTCCTTCCATCCATTTCGATCTCTCTCACAAACCCTTCTGTTGCTAAAGCTTGCCTTCTCTAGCTCTCCGATCGCGACTCCTCTCTCTCTCTCTTTCCTGCTGAAAAAAACCAACCGAGTATAAATTTTTCCAGTTCTTTCTCTTAAAAACTACAAATCACAACTGCCAAACTCCAAAAAAAAAAAAAATTGAATTAGAAAAGCCATTTACTTTTCCTTGGATTTGGGTTTTGCTTCAATTCCTACACTGTCCAAAACATTGCCGGCTGTAGTGGAGGGGTTTAGTCATTCATTCTTAAAGTTTTTGAGTTCCATATGTTATATCTGTGATGACTGGGTATTTTCCGATATGGGTTGCTGTTTTTCAATCCGTTAAGTCCAGAATATTTCGCGGTTTTTGCGTTTGTTTATGTCTAATTTGCACCGATTTTGGTCAGATCTATTACTGGGAAGTTAATTTTCCGAACTGAAGTATGTTTTCTAATTGCTATGTTTTGGTTAATTTTGGATGGAATTGTAACCATTTGGTTTTGGGTTGCCTCTGATCCTGTTCTAGGGTTCTCTTGGCTAAGAGGATATTTTGCGGTTTGGTTCCTCGCTTGGTCAGTCACAGATTTACCGACAGTTCCGGCGGTCCTGTTATTTTTTGGGTAAGTTTTTTCTCTTTTTGTTTTTTCCTGGTTTGATAACTCCTTTGTTGGTGTTAGATAAAATGTGTGTGTAATTTTTTCGAAGAGATGAGGGGGGTGATTGGAATGTTTGGAACATTAGAGTTGCAACAAAAGACCAGTGAGTTGGAACATTAGAGTTGCAACCCCGATGGTACTCTATTTGGTAAGCTTGAATACGATCCACGGTAGCTTTTTCTAGGAAACTTTGCAATTGTTCTTTCAAACGGGAGTTGCATGTTCTAAACACATTATCCAATTATGCGCTTATTTTGGTGGGAATGAGATTCACCAGCATTTGGTGGTAGGTTCTGCATCTTTTACCTTTTCAGTATATTTCATTTTGCTGTTCTCTTTTCTAATACTTTTATCAATTTCCAACGTTTCATAATCTTTCTTATTCACTTGCAGTGTGGAAAGGTTGTTCATTATCTCATGACCCTGGCCTTTGTTGCTGCTACAAGTGATACACATTTCAATTCACTTTCTGCGAGTAATGTGTCAATCATTGTTCATATTTCACACTAAATTATTAGTAAGAATTCATTCTGCTAAGCTTTTTTACACGTGCAAAAGTGTTGCATGCATAATATTAATATCTCATTAGCATGGCCAAGATCCGCTTTTAGTTTGTTTGCACCACAATTTTCTATTAGCTGAACCTGAAACTCAAGTTAACTGCTCCAATTTGTTTCTAAATTGTTTAAACTATTGTTCTCATGTTTTGGATCTTTACAGAGGGCTATTACATAAGAGATGATCAAAGAGGCAGTGGCAAGTACATTACAAATGATCAAGGCATATGACAGTCATTGTATTCTAAGTCATATGTTTCAGCTCCCTGGTTTGGTAAGGAAAAAATTTATATTCTCTTTACATTTAACTCAGTTTAAATTTAGGTGATTGTGTTTTCAAATGTTGCCTGCTCTTACTTACATATATGTCAAAATAACAATGATTGTTTTGTATCTTTTGTAAATTTGTAGTTATTGTAGAAGAAATTTCAATGGTGAAGAGGAACAAACATAAAACCAGTGCTATTCTACCAAAAGACCTTATTCTCACGACATTGGGTATGATTGCTTAAATTTTCAATTCATTGTAGTAGCTAGATTGAAACAATATTTCCTTACATTTTTTACATGTAAATAGTCTAATTTTTTTATAAATGATATTAATCTTCTATGACACAATCTTTTATATATTTGAAGCATAAATTTTCATACGATTTGTAATCTCACAGCAACGCGCGGGTACTGTTTTCTAGTTAAACTCTAAAAATTATCTTGACATCAAAGCAGTTTCGGCCACTCTCTTTTTCTAAACTATAGCCGACAACTTGAAACCCTTGTGGACACCAAACCTAAAACTGAATCCTAGTTAGTCTTGGAGACAAGAGACTCATACCCAACACCAAACCCTAGATCTTTGTTAGTTTTATTTGACTCAGTAAAACAATATAAACCACCTATAATCCACCTAAATAGGGGGTGGATTATGATTTGGTAAAATCTTTTTGTTTTTTTGTTTTTTTAACAAACTATATTATTTACACAAGGAGTGGGTTTAGTCTCACAATGGGCTAGTAATAATATAGTTCAAATTCGCCTTTGTGAAGAATCGAACCTAAGGCTTCTCATTTACAAGTGAAAAAGAATATCACTAGACCGTAGTACTAAATGACAGTAAAATCTTTAATTATTTATCCATCAAAGGATAGGGAATATGCTTGGTTTAGTGGCTTTGGCTTAGAGTCCAAAGCCTCCAACCTAATTGTAACTAGACCACTATAAATAGAGGTCTTAAGGAGAGGGTTAGAGCAATCTGCAACATCCAAATCCAGAGCCATAGCCGAAATTCCTCTAGGAAAATAGCTGAAATTCCTCTAGGAAATTTACTCCTCACTCACTGAACCTTCCTAAATACTCGGTATACCAAGGTGGAGGCAGAGACTCAAAAGGAAACTCTTTAGAAGCAATTATAAGTAGCCAACCCACAACCCATGCCCCAAACTTGTACACGAAAGCCCCAATTTGTTGCTGCAATGGCTGAGGACAAGGCTGTTACCCCGATCTTGGGTCAGACCTTTGCATCAAACAAGTTTACATGCTCCGATTTCAGTGTCCGAAGGACAACGCGATGGCCATGTGTCGGCTGACACCCGAGGGTGACGTAAGCTATTTTATGAATGCATATGTTGAGAACATGTAAAACATGCATAATAAAGTTTGCGCTTAACAATGCAATATAGTTATCAATTACAAACCTTAATAAAATATAATATTCAACTGCCAACAATTAAAGAGTGATAATGCATGACATGTTCAAAGCATACAACTAATTAGGAGTACAAACGGAAGGAATAATAGAAAGTGCTATTACAAGAGATGTCCTACGTAGAGAGGAGGACACAAATTCACTAATATGGGAATGCCTCGTAGCTCGGGTCGTATGCCTCATTCCTAGGTCTTGAGGAGGAGCAAAACAAAAAAAGAGTGGACCAAATTTATATGTATGTAATACTAAAACAGTTATTTTTCAACGTACTAACCCTCAGTTTAGAAAACTCATATAGCATAATAAGTAATATATTTTCCGAAAACCCTAGCATGCGATAAAACCTTTCATAAAACATATATCATATAAAGTGTGCTTAGTAGTGGTATCACAATCGCCTGAAGGCCCTACATCGCCCGACCAAAGCCATATATAAATATCTTCTAACCGAAGCTATATATAAATATCATTCGCCCGTAGGCACATAGTAGGAATAACCACTAAGTAAGCACAAAAAATAATGAACATAATCTTTCCAAAATATATCTCATCGGAGCTAAATATCTCAAACATCATATTATAAATCCATGTTCATAAATATCTCAGTAAACGTAAAATCAATAAAACATGATGTTTCATAAAGTGTAAATACGATTTACTCATAAATGTTTCATAAAACGTAATCTTAAAATCATGTTTTTCATGTATGCATTTCTAGTAATAAAATCATGCATTTTGGTAGGGTCCACTTACAGAACTCCGTCGTCGAAGAGCTGTTCGAATAGAGAGGACGGAAATGCTGCTAACAAACACACATAAGCACATAAAGGGACCAATTAATTAAACTCTACTAAAACGATTGAATTTGGAAAAACGGAGGTCATAAACGGATTTAGGACGTCGGAAAACCTAAGAGGGGACCTTGGGTTCCCTCACGCGCCATGATTGGTCGCCAAAAGAGTCGTTGGCATGGTGGCAAAGCATAGTACCTCCAGTAGAGGCATGTGTGCTCCATGCGCGAACCATGGAATCTGGGAATTGGTACGAGTCAAATCTGGGTTTTAAGTTGCTGGGTTGGATTGGATTATTGGGTTGGGCCTGGTTTGTTGGGTTGGGCTCGGTTCTGGGTTAGATCCGGTTTTAGGGTTATGGGTCAAGTCAACTCGATTTCAGGTTGTGGGTCTGGCAGAATCTAGGTAGAAGTTCTAGAGCTCCGTTCGAGCTCATTTCTTCACCATTTTCAATGTTCTAGCTATTGAAATGAAGCTTAGGATGAAAGGAAGAGATTTGTACCAATTTGGAGACATGTCGTGGCCAGAGTTGGCCAAAAAATGGGCCTGGAAGACTAGGGTTCTCGCAAAAAACTAGGGAAAGCTTCCTCCGAGCTATTTATGCGTCCAACAAACATATACAACTTAAAACATGCCTTGATCTAACCTTAAAACACAACCAAAAGGTTTCAAGGAACTTACTCAAGTCGGAAAAGTCACAAAATCTGTCGAAGTTCGTCGGGGAAGGGAATGAACAGTGGCTCTGTCACTGTTGGAGTACCCATGCCTTGGCTCAGAGGTTTCAAGATCACGACGTCCAGGTGGTAGACATTGTCGTGTAAGTGAAGCTTGGAGAGAAAGGGAGAGAAAGAGAACATAGAAGAAGGAGTCGGGAGAGCTAAATAGAAAGAGAGAAAAGTAAAGGTGAGAGATAAGAGAAAGCTGAGAGATTTTCAGAATAAAAGGGGATGGGGCGACTCACGGATAGGGAAAGGGATAAGGGGGCAAGAATCCCAAATGGGTCCCATTGGCTTGCAAATTAAGATCGTTAAAAACGAAACACAAAATATCCAAAAAACGTTCGACGTTTCAAAACTTAAAAACTTTGCTATAACTCAAATTTCAAATCCGTTCGTACCTACGCGTTTGTGGTGACGAGTACAATAAGAATAAACTAAGAAAGGTAATCATACGCATTTCGATAAGACGGTCAATCAAAGTCAACGTTCATGCCTTAAGGGCAATTTTGTAATTTCATATGTTCGATAACAACAAAATACTACAAATTTAGGACGAGGTATCACAATGTACCCCCATAAGAGAATTTCGTCCCTAAAATTTACTACCTCAAGTAAACAGGTGCAGATATTGACTCCTCATCAGTTCTTCTGTTTCGCACGTTGCCTCTTCGACTGCGTGGTTCCTCCATAACACATTCACCAACGGAATGACCTTGTTTCTCAACATTTTATCTTGTCGGTCAATAATCGCCATTGGTTCCATAACCCATGTACTCCTGACTCACTTCCAACAGTTGCGGCTGCAAAGCGTGAGATGGATCTGGTACATACTTTTGAAGCATGGAAACCTGAAATACATCATGTATTTGTGACAATTCTGGTGGTAACTCCAATCTATAAGCAACCACGCCAATTCTCTTTGTGATTTTGTAGAGACTAACATATCGAGGACTCAACTACCCTTACTTACCAAAACGAACCACACATTTCCAGGGCGATAACTTTAGAAAGACAAAATCACCATGTTCCGTAAAATTCGGGACGGGTCGTTACATGAGTTTTCCAACATCCATGGCTTATTGTTTGGGTTCAAGGTGAATGATACGAACTACGAACTACAAGGTATGGTCGAGGATGATGGAGATTCATGTTGCGGGCTTAAACAAGCTTGGATACTTGATTAATGGACACATTGCGATGGTTGATGAGACGAAACATGGTTACTTGAAGTGGCTTACCAAGGCCATAATTGTAGGAGCTTGGTTGCTGAAAACCATAGATCTATATCCACTTAGGATGTTCATCGAATTGCGGACAACCAAGAACATTTGGGATAGTGTCACCCAAATGTTTTATGACGGGGTTGATCAATCTCAATATTACAAGTTCTGATGCAAGGCAACGAGGACAAAGCAAAACAGGCGTCCAGTAAATCATTATTTAGTAGAGTTGAAAAACAAGTGGTAGGAGATGGATAAACGGCGTCCAAATAAGATGGTGTATGTTGCTGATTTGGAGACCTTGAAAGACGATCTTAAAAAAGATTGGGTGTATGATTTTCTCGTAGAACTTGATGACGTGTTCGTTCCAATTTAGAGCAACATTCCTCCTATGAAGTCGGTCCTGGTAATAGAATAGTGCTTCAACACCATTTAGCGTGAAGCACAACGACAAACTACTATGCTCGGCGGTAAAAATGCTAACAGTAGTTCTTCTATGACCATGGTTAGTAAGTCTCCCTCAACGGGACCTCTGCATTCTCTGCGGGATTTGGATGAAGTTGAAAATGATAAGCTATGGTGCAGCCACTACAATGGAATTCGTCACATGAAAGAAACATGTTTCGAAATCCATGGTTATCTAGATTAGTTCATGGAGAGAAGAAAGTAGAACAACAGAAAGGCTCACAAAAATCCCGCATATGCCAAACTTGCAAAAATTGGGCCAAGAGTTGTAGTCGTAGCTGCTAGCCATGTTGGGCCCAATGTTGACCTAACTCACCAAGCTGGAGTGCTGTCCGAACTCCATTAGCGGGACAGGTGCAAGAAGTGCATCGAGATGATTTAACTGAACAACTTTCACTTCTCAACATGATCTCTTCAAATAATTTTGTTTAAAGATACAGGTAATATGATCACTTCTTTAATTGCATATGCAAATCGAGATATGGGCTGGATCATTGATTCGGGTGCTAGAAACCTTATAACCTATGACCAAATCCTCAATAAATCTATAACATCCTCACCATGGGGCAGTGTTGTCACGACTAATTAGGGTATTGTTCCAATTACTTGATTGGATTCTAAAGCACTCACCTCTACTCTCTCTTTACATAACTATACACTTGTTCCCGCACTCTCGAATAATTTATTGTCAATGGCCAAGTCATCGAGTAGTTAGATTATGTTGTGCTAATGTTCCCTTTTTTATTGATTCAGGATATTCGAAGTCAGGTGATCATTAGGCGTGGTACTAAAAGGACGGGATTTTACTATGTGGATAATGTAGCCCTTGACCCGTGTTAATCAAGTCGAAGTAGTGATAATAGCAAGGTGAGGCTATTCAGTTATGACATTGTCAATTAGGTCATGCATCTTTTGGTTATTTGAGAAAGTTACTTCCCTTTTTATTTCATAATATTTTAGACTCTTCCCTAAAGCATAATATTTGCACATTAGCTAAAACCCATAGAGCTTCATATTCCTTGAGTTTTAATAAAAAAATTGTTCCTTTCGAGTTGATTCATTATGATGTGCGGGGGTCATCTCATATTACTACTCAGTATGGAATCCACTGGTATATAACGTTTGTGGATGATTGCCCTACCATGACTAAAAGTGATATGAGGGCAATTTTCAAAACATTTTATTGCATGATCTACAATCAATATTCACTTCTAGATAATGTCTTCAAATCCAAAAAGGTTGGCGAATATCGTAATTCTCAACATTCCCAATTTTTCAAAATAAAAAATAAAAAATTGCATTCTTCGTGGGACAACTTGTCTCCAAACTCTGCAACAAAATGGAGTGACCAAAAGAAAGAACTTGCACATTCTAAAGATTACTCGTCTTTTTCTGATTGGGGTTTGTGCGTCCAAAACATTCTGAGATGATGCAGTAACTTATGTCATTCACCTTCTGAACTGCATGGCATCACGAGTTCTTTCTTTTCGAACTTCTTTGGTAGCACTTGCAGATCATGTCACACTGTCTTCATCCCTACAATTAGAACCCAAAGTTTTTTGTTGCGTAACCTATATCTACCTCCATAAATTCAACAAAACAAACTTGACCCGTGTGCAATGCAGTGTGTTTGTCCTAACTTTAGTCCCCAACAAAAACGGTATCAGTGTTACCATCCACCAACACAGCATATGTATGTTACAATGGACGTAACTTTATCTGATGAACTATTGTAATCAACCCATCCATATTCCTCAAATAGAGATGACCATGCGTGAAGACCATGGCTGGTTTGATATACCAGCTCTGGATGTAACCACAGCGATGTGACTGAAGTAGGCCAGGAGCGCTGATAGTGTGACGTGGGCTCAGAGACGCCGCCAAGCCCAAATTGGCTTATTGAAGAAGTGGGAGACACCGGCCCAAAATAACTTGATGCAAGTGAATCATGCACCACTGAAGCCTATCCCCCTCACGCCTCACGCCACACGCTTCACGCTCATTTAGTACTCACCCATTGATCAACGGATATTCTTGATATAAGTGCATTGGAAAGAAGTGTTGGTATCAACTCTGAAATTGCTAAACAAACTTATGTGTTACCTCCTAGACAGAACCATGGAAAACCACCTGATAGGTACTCTCTAGAAGGAAATGTACCATATTAAAAAATGAGTAATGTTATTCATACCATGTTTTTATATCATATTTCTATACCACATTAGATGGCATCTAATGTGGACAGCCACATCATTTGAAAAATTTGCAAAACCCAAAGAAATGAAGGAGAAAGACTCCTCGTATACCACAATCATCATTTAATTAACTAGTTTTTCTTGATTATTAGTTTATTAAATAATGGACTAAATTTAAAAATCTGATTAATTCAAACAATGTGGTTATCCACATCAAATGTCACCTAAGGTGGTATGAAAATATGGTATAAAAATATGGTATGAATAGCATTACTCTTAAAAAATAGACAACGACTCGGCTGGACACAGTTGAGACTTCAGAAGAAAAAAAGCAGATTATTTCTATACCACCTTAGATGGTATCTGATGTGGACAACAACATCATTTGAAAAATTTACAAAACCCAAGGAAATGAAGGAGAAAAACTCCTCGTATACCACAATCATCATTTAATTAATTAGTTTTTCTTAATTATTAGTTTATTAAATAATGAACTAAATTTAAAAATCTGATTAATTCAAACAATGTGGTTATCCACATCAAATGTCACCTAAGGTGATATGAAAATATGGTACAAAAACATGGTATGAATAGCATTACTCTTAAAAAATAGACAACGACTCGGCTGGACGCGGTTGAGACTTCAGAAAAAAAAGCAGATTCAATTTTTTTTTAAACAACAAAACTCTAACTACTACAAGGTAGCCAAACCAAGAAAATAGACTACGACTAATAGATACAAAACGACAAACGGACAAATAAATTGATACCCATCCAGAGCAGGTTAAATTCAAAATGATCGAACTTGCTCTAATATACCAAGTTAAAAATCAAAGTACGCATAACAAACGAACAATTACTATGAAACTATGAAATATTGTTTATAATGAAGAATGCCGAAGACGACTACAAATTAAGATCTACATCTTGACTGACTTAACCTCTCAAACTAAACTACAAGTTATATTTATAAAGACCAAAACCTAAGAAACCCTAACGTGCAAAATACCAATTAGATCCTAATACAAATTCAAATCAAACCTCTAATTAAATATCTAAATAAATTAATAAACTCCAACCGAAAATAAAATAGGAAAAAACTAGTGTCCACGGAAGCTATGACAGTTTGAATAATAACACGCTGATTAAATTGGAAACAACTAGTTCCTCGAAAAAGTTTGGACGTTTGACATAGAGAAATTTTTAGAAACCTAATATGTAGGGGTGGTTCGGTATGGGATACCATACCGAAACTAGTATCCCGAATCCCAAACCAAAATTTTTTGGGACGGGAATTTGAAGACCAATCCCAAACCAAATTTTCGGGAATCCCGAAATATTTTCGGGATTTTAGGACAAATCGGGAATCCCAAATTGAAATATGAAATTATGAATTGTTCTTCAAATATATAATTTAAGAACACATTCATGAACTAGGAATTTCATTTCATTCACACTACCATTTAATTGAACACTGGCATGTCTGACTGGTTTTATCATAGTCAAAATTCAAATTAATTAAACCATTTTTGCAATCTGTTGAGAGACAAAAGAATCAAGTCTTCTGAAATCATCAACCATGGCAGCAGCAATAATAAAATCCACATGAATATCAAACAGAACATGAAAAATATGCAAGGTGTAGGGCATTCCAGGTTGCAGAGCATGAATTAGAAACTACTAGCATCAATTATAAAAGAATAATATATATGTATAAATATATATATAATAATTAACATTATATTTTTTCGGTTCGGTATGGGATTCCCGAAATATTGAGAAGCCAATCCCGAATCCCATACCGAAATTTTGGGATCGGTTCGGGATAGCATCCCAAAAATTTCGGGAATTTCGGTTTGGGAAATTTTTGGTTTGAGATTGGGATTTTTTCGGTTCGGTTCGGGATTTTTGGGAAAATTTTCCACCCCCACTGTATTTTCACAATTTAAATCCTATTAATTCTTGCTTATTCTTTGTGCTTTTGATAAATCTTCGAAAGTACTTAAGGGGTCGATATTGTTTGACTCGAACCCAAAATAATTAGCTTTACCAATTAGGTGTAAACGCACCAAGAGATAATAAAGTGTTAACACAAGGAAAGGCACAGCATGCTTTTCCCACAACATGTCATTGTTAAGAAAAAAAGAGAGAGAAGAAAAGATGGAGAATGGAAGAAAGTTGAGAGAGGTAGATGAACAATGAGAGACGTGAAATTGAAAAGAAGTTGAGCACATTCTTCACATCCACACACACACTTCTTGACGCGTTGTGAGCAATATACATAAACAATATATTGAATGACATGAAAGGCATGTGACATTTACGCTTCATACACGAGTTAACCTGTAATACCATAAAAAAAATTGTTATTTCACCATAAAATCAATTGACAATATATTTTTTATCCTATTTTCCTCCAAAAATAATCTCATTTGTGATTTCTATTAAGCTCTTATTTAAAGTAGATATAGAAATGTTCAGATATGTCCTTCCTTTAAACTTTGTCATTTGTCCTTTGGTCAAAGAGAAGATAGATGCAAATTAATATTATCTGATTAAATTCCAATGGTATAAGCACGAAAATATGAATATGGGACGCTTCGTCCACGTCACGTTAGCCTACCCTGGAAAACGAAAGCTGGGCTGCTTCTTCATTTCTAATTAAGTTGTGACAGCTACTTAACTTTGTTGTGATTCACAGAGCAACATGGCTGTCATTTTCATCAACCTTCTCCCCGAAAAAATTCTAATTTTGCTACTTAATACATTTCATTGAAGAAAACTTCTTTAAATGATGATTTTTTTTGCTCGTGATTGATACCGGAAATAAAGTGAAGTGTTGAAAATTTGTTCTTAATTAGAATTCAAATGTTTACACCAATTTTAAATTTTGGACTTATCCTAACAATTTTGGTTTTTTTTTTTTTTTTTTTTTAATGGTTCTGGCAATCATGTAACTTAACTTGTATTCCTTCAAACGGAGAAGAGAAATACAATACAGAACATTTCCCCATAGTGGGCAGAGTTTCATTGAAAGACCAAAAGTTGGAAGAGAAAAACACGTAAAAGAGACCAGTTACACAAAAGAGACCCTCCTCTTGAGCAAATGATCTGCTAAGAGATCAGAAGGTTCTTCAGACCAAGAACAAAAACTATTACAAAGAAGTGATGTGCGGGCAAAGATTCTGAACTTCATTCTTTTAGCGGTACATATGGTTGCATCCTAGTTATTAGAAAGAGAATAAGAGAAAGAAAGGATACATTGAAGTACAAAAAGTTGCTTTTAGCGGAACACAACAAAGTTACGCTATTACAATTAGATACTGAACTTATATAATATATCATCCTTGAATTTTATGTAAATCAAACATTGGAGACAACTGTCAGTTGATCAAAGATTAGTTAGTATATGTATAGTTATTTTAAATTTTAATTCCGCAAATCCATTTCTATTTTATTTCGTACTGGTTTAAGATTAAAAAAAAATATATATCCGTTGCATTCTAACTTGGTAATGAAGTTACTTAGGCTCTTGATAAGGTTGTTTGCACCCAGTACACACTCAAATCAATTTGAGACAGATGAACCTGATAAAGATCAGTATCTATCTATCTAATCATGATAAAATTCCTTACTTATAGTGACGTGTCAGCATTTATTTAACTTAAGAAAGAAGATGTCTCACTAATACTCCGATAATTAATTATCAAATTGCATGGTTCAAGAGGTCAAAGGTATTTGGTAATCTATTTGATATAAAGATAATATTAGGAAGACAACTTTGTAAACCGAATGATGTAGTTATTGATAATCGAATTATTATTTAAATATTGATTAAAATTCTTAATTCTTGACATAATTTTATACTCTAGCTAGTGAATTAACTATCTGAAATATTCAGATTAACTTTTAAGTCTCTCGTCCTTGTAGTTTGGGCCGGATTGTTATAAAATCCATTTCTCAACAATGCGTGGCAACACTGTAACTGTGTAATATGTATTTGTTTTCTGACAAAAAAAAAAAAAAAACAAAGGAAAGAAGAAAGAGAATATAGGTAGCGATATATTAGTCTAAGACCATAAATTTTTAATTGATAGGGAGGATTAGGAACTAACAAATTAAGCGAAGCGATTGTAACCACTGTTTCAAATGAATAGGTAGAGAACTTATATGAGGCAATAATAATGTAAGACAATAATTTATAAAAACATTAGCAATGATGAGTTATAGGCAGAATTTATTCAACAAGCATCAAAGATGCTTACGGGACAAAAACAAATAGGAGAGTGCATGAAGAGATAGGATTTGTGAAATCATTTTCCTAGTCGAGATAATTAAATGTACATATTTTTATTACACAGATAGTTTTAGACCTAATAAACAGGTTGCGTTTATCGTGATCATGTATCAAACTTGTTATCTTAATGGGTTATATCGTGTTAAAACCATTATCTTAACAGGTTAACCTGATAACGACCAAACCCGCTAACGGGTGACTAGGAACCCATTATTTTAATGTTGTTTCATGTGGGTTAACTTGTCGTGCAAAAAAATCTTCAGGCCTAATGGGTAAACCTGAGAAACGGGCCTTTTATGTCGTGTTAGTGTTGCTTTCGTGTCAACCCCGTTATTTTAACCGATCGTGTCAAACATGTTACCTTAACTAGTTGACTCGTTAACATCGCAATCCAATAACAACCCGATCTGTTAACAAGTTGACCCTACACTACTAGAATTATGCTCATTAAACACCATATTTTGCCCACCCTTTGCAATTGGTGGCCATAGATATAAAGTTGCTACTCTTACTATTTTTTGGTGGCTTTACAATGGGATGCCACTGATATCAGTGGCCGTAAAAAATCAACCACCAATGATTGGTATCTGTTAACTAACTTTATTTCTTAAAATTACTTTTCTTCTACTTTTTAATTTCATTATTTATTTTGTTGGCGCCTAAGTGATGTTGGTTAATATTTTTGTTTTCAAAGTTGGGACATATATTGCTTCTCAGGATCTACGAATGCAAGTCAAATACAAAAGGGAGACAGAGAGGCCAAAACCCATAGAAGGACAGAGCCTTGGACCCTAATCGCATCTCTTGGCCATTATTGCATTGATCAGTGATGAAGTCGAGCGGTTCCGCGAATGATTGGTGTCTGTTAAATAGCTTTATTTCTTAAAAATACTTTTTTGTGCATTTGTGAATTAAATTGTCACCATTGTCAAATTTTGGTGGCTTTAACCTTTCTAACATCCTTTATTGGTGGCTTTAACCTTTATAACACCTCTCAAACTATAAATTTTTTGACACCAAAGACTTTTTACATGTTTTTTTTAACTTTGGGACCTGTTTTCTTATTTCTTTTTCAGTCTTCTTCTCCTTATTTTTTTGTCAAAAATATTATTTTTCTCATTTAATAATCTTATTCTACATTACTTTCACCCCCAAATAAATACAAAGTAGGACAACCCTATTTTCGACCCAGCCGTTCTCTCTCTCTCTCTCTCTCTCTCTCTCTCTCTCTCTCTCTCTCTCTCTCTCTCTCTCTCTCCTCCCTGAGCTCAACTCCTCGCCTCCTCCCTAACCCTTTCGATGGGATCGACGGCTCAGTGTGGGATTTGGTGAAGGGAAGGCATGCGGCTTACAGAGAGTAAGAGAGATAGTGGGCGAGGGAGAGAGAAAGATAGGCATTCGATGAAGGGAAGGCATGCGGTTTGTAGAGAGGGCGGAGGGAGGGAGGAGAAGACGAAAATCAACTGCAACAAGTTCATGGATAGGGTCGCAACAATGAAGACCCCTCGGCAGCAGATTCAAGTCAATCTTGGTTTTCTGGCTGATTTGGAGTAGGTTTACACTAAAATTGAGAAAGCACATATGAACGCAAAGGCTTGAGGATGTACGACAACTTGGAAAAGGTAACTCTCAAAGATGTCAGGTTTAAGAGGGAAAAGGTAAAGTTTCGTACTTTAGTGTTTGATCCTGAAATTAATTTGTGTGTGAGTTTTGATCTCTGTAATTTTGTGTAAAATTCAATGACTTTACCTTTTCTAATGCCTTTTTATTTTCTATTTTCTATTTTTTTCTTTGAGCTTCTGCATTTTGGGTTCTATTTTTCGATTTCACAGTCGACTGGAAATATTGAGGGGAGAGAGAGAGAAATTGCTCTGTTATAACTACGCTTCTATATTTCCTACTGGTTGGTATAATTGATAATTAGAAATGATAGCTTTACTTGATTGATGTTTTATTTTTCTGTATTCAATTTAAGGTACTATGAATTGGGACCCGACAATCCACCATACGCTGCCAAGTTCTACAACTATTGTGGGGCTGCACGACTAGTTTCCATGTTTCGTATGATGACGATTGATCCATGTAATATCTCTCTTTTAAGTTTCATCATTTCATTCAGTCTTGCTCCTGCACTCTAACCAAGCTTCTGTATCTCCAATAATTTCATCTCTTTTATATAAAAATGAAGTTGATGCGTAATTGGATTTTTTTTCTTTCTTAAGTTATGTTTTTTTTTCATTATCGAATTAATCTTTCCTGCTGTTGTTTATATAATTATGAGGGAAGAGAGTTAATGGAATGGGGGCAACAAAAGAGGGGAAGGAAAGGGAGTGCACGGGTTGGCCTGAGTTTTTTTTAATTGGTTTGAGATTTTGTTTACGTTTGGGGTTCTTTAGCCCTAACACAATTTTGAATTCATATAGAATTTTGTTTATGTTTGGGGTTGTCATGTTCGTGTATTTAATTTGGTGTTTGGTAGTTTACGTTACAGTTGTTGTCGGTTTTCTTAAAGGATAAATCCAAGCGATAATGCCCTTTCTGATGTATGTGCAAATGTTAACACTTTGTAGTCATCAATTCTTCGTTGTGTTTATGTATTCTTTGAGTTGGTTGATACAATTAAATTTATCTCTGAATCAGTTTTGATAAATGTTTGCTAGATGCTCTAAATGCTTGAGGAAAAATGAGAGTACTACAGAAGGCTGCTGCAAAAGGGTAAGAATAGCTGCCGAGAGCTACTACAATTTTTGTTAATTAAGGGTCGGCAACTTACTTTGGCATTTGTAATCATCAATTCTTGACTCGAGCATTACGTATGAAGAATGGAGTTGTATAACTTTTGGAGTTAACATTTTGAGAAATAGCTTTAAATTTTTGTTTTCATTTTGCTGGTACGTGTGTGTGTTGTGCTGAGGTTGAATTTGAATTTTGCTGATTGGTTTCTTATCGGCTCACTTCACCCATCTCTTGGTTATTTGAATTCTTTAGAGATGCTTGTATTGATTTGTGATTTTGTTGGATTTACTCTGGTGAAATTTGTTCATCTGCACTGGCTGATTTTAGGCCACGACTCCATTCTTGTTTATTACTAAGTCTTAATGGTGTAGGGTATATGTAAATGAATTCAATTAGAACTTACTTTTTAATTTTCTGTTTTGCAGCTGCCTTGATCATTAGTTGGTGATGTTTGGGAGATTGAGAGTAGGATAGGATAATTTGTTCATCTGCGCTGGCACTGACTTCTATCCATTTTGAGAGGAAAGCAGATTTGGGTTCCAACTAATCCTCGAGGGACTGAAAGCCTAGCGCCTGGTATCATTGCATCTGAGTCGGATTTCTATCTTCGCCGACTATGGGGTTTGCCCAGTGAGGTGTGCATCTACAACTCTTAACTTTAGTATGAATAACACGTCCTGTTTTGTTTAAGAATTGGATTATTTTTTCAAACCTGTTCTCTAATCTTAGCCTTTTCTTTTTGAGGTGGAACTTGTAGGACTTACTTGTCAAGCCAAAGTATCTTGTAACCTTTACCGTAGGTTGTGCTCAGAAAAATAACGTTGATGCAGCAGTTAAATGGGTCAGTTCTCTCAACAATAGCGAAGTTCACATGTAAGATTGGCATGACATGTTTAAGCTCTTTGGAAATAGTGTTCAAACACTTTTCAAAGTTTGAGTCCCAACATTTGTTCAAAATTGTATAAAAGATCAGTTATGCAAATTTGTAGTATATTCTTATATCAAAGATATTACAATTTGTTTCCTCACCAAAAAAAAAGAAAAATATTATATTCAAATCTGGGTGCCCCTAGAGGCATCCTTTTTTTTTTTTTTAATATTATTTTTGAACTTTGCCACCAATGTGAATTAGGGTGGCATTGTTAGTCTCAAATCTAGCCACTAATAAGAGGGACAATGAGAATTTTAGAAATAATAATAAAATATAAAACAGTTGTACTATTCACATACCCACCAATGCAATATTGGTAGCCATTGTTACAATAGAGTCCTCTACATAGGCCACACTCTAGTTTAGTGGGTGCTTGGTGGCCATAGAGGTTTGCCACCAATTTGAGTGGCAACACTTGACAATAGCCACCAAATGAAAGGGGTGGCTTATAGCCAAATTTCTAGTAGTGCTATACATATTATATTTGTCTCGTTCTTACGTTAATGGCTCTTGCAAGAAATTGCTAGGCCTAAATTTATGTGTATTATTAAGGTCAAAGTAATAAGTCTATGTAGTTGACATTTGGTGCATATGATTGACCAAATATTTTCCTAATTTTATAGATTATTACCGAGTATATTTTTTCTTGAGAAAATCAAGGTTAATGAAAAAAGGAAAAAGAAATAAGTATTGAAGAATAGAAGCAATTAATCAAGTTTTGCTTATCAAAAAAAATAAATACAAAATTAATCAAAGTCTCAAAGCAGTAGGTGAGGAAAGACAAGGCTCTTGAGGTGGCCAATAATTAGTCTAATGTTTGAACATGTTCTTCGTGTCCGTCCTTCTCGGCAAAATGCTTCTTTCTTCTTCCACAGCTTACACAAAGAAAAAAAAAGAAAGGAAGACCCACACTCTAAGAAATGTAGTAGAAGCTTCCCTCAAAAAGAACTCCCACCCATTTCCCATTAGAAAAAAATATTAAAATCAAACTCCCTCAAACTCTCTTTCATCATTTTCTTCAAGAAAGAAAAGGTCCCTTTGTCCCAATCTCGATCTCATCTTTGAACACGACTAAAGTGGGGTTCATGTGGTGGGTTTTGTTTAATGTATGGACCTCTTCGCACAATGCTATGTCATAGGACTTTTTAAATAACAAACCAAAAAATTATATAAGTTAACAAAAATACCACCGTTTTTAGCTGATTAACAATGAATTCACTCGGTTGTGAATAACCTTATATTTTTTATTTCTCGATTTGAATAAGATAACTAAGACTCACTCGGACATTAAGTTTTAAGCTTGTAATATCATCTTATTCAAATTATAATCTGGCACACTAAATTTGATGTAAACAAGACAGATAAAATGCAATCCAACACTAAATATGTCATTCTTGTTCTGCATATAACCTCGTAACAATCGAGTCATGTTTTTGTAGTTTGTATTGTGTAATAATTAGTTCATCGAACACGACTCTCTAATTGAACAAAGTGGAAAGAAAATGAGCACAAAAACTATTCACGAAACCGTTACATTAGAACATTCAAAGAACGTAGAATATTCTCGTCTATGACTTTCCTATTAATTAAAGAATAGACATTACTTTCGAGAAAATCTCGTTTATAAAATTTACATTTAGATTTGTTCTTAGTTTGGATAAAGTTCATGGAATAGTCCTTTAGATCTTTGACGTTTTAAGTATCGCATATCAAATTGGACACATAAAACTATTTTTAGAAAAGAAGTACGATACTTTATTTATTGAATAAGGAACATTACATAAACTTATTCATCAACAATTCAACCCTACAACAGTACTTGCAAATTAGATTCAAAAGTAATACAATAATCATGACTAATTAATTGCAAACCAATAAGTCGACTTCAAGCACTTTGTTGAAAGCCCAGCTCACTGGATACCCCAGGATTACAAGGATCAATGGAATTGTTAATTCTCATATTTCATAGATATTATGTGAAATAAAAAAAATAAATAAAATAAATAAAAAAATAAAATCTCTGAAATGCATTGGGATAAGATTACAATATCCATAGGTCTAGCCGTATCATCTAATTTCTGTCATGACTCCATAACACCAAGTGAAGTAGATCCAATAAATCAAACAACTTCACTTCTATTATACATAAATCTAACCTGAAAATAAAAAGAAACACCTCTCCTAAAGAGAAAAATCAAAACCAGCAACTCCTAGTGAGAATCTAGGAATTATTAAACATAATCAAAATTAAAAGAACAAAATAGTGTCACGGAATCTACATCCTCCCGGAAGCTCGAAGAGAATGTACCAAACTGGCTAAACTCTAACCCGGAGCAACCTGACTAATTCCATGCCCTGTGGCTCCAAACTTATATCAAAAGTGCAAATGGGAGTAAAAAAAAAAATAGTGTTAGTTATGTGCGCGGGTCAAAAGATAACAACTATTTGGCAACAACAACGTTTCACGGAAGCAATTCGACACAAAATAAAAGTAAACGAAAGGTGTAAGAAGAGACCAAGAAAGATTTTTAAGAAGGGTTGTCGCCAACTCCAAACCTGAAAGCAGCGGACGGCGGCGAAGGATGAGCTCCTTTTTGCTTTTCTCTATGGACGTATTGGGTTTCTAGTTATTCCAACTGATCTTTAAGTAGGTTTAAGAGAATTAACATAATTTTTCCTTATATGAGTGACACATAACTTAAAATTAAAGCGTCTTAGCAATACGAAACTAGAACTCAAAAATATAAACACAAGATGTTGATTCTACCTAAACCAATAAATCATATGAATGAATCAAATCAGAAAAAGCCGAGTACAATTGAAGTTTAGAGTAAATGTTTTGTAAATAAGAAAGATAGAACTAATTTGTTTTTTAACGAGTCAATAACATATTTAACGGGTTAACAAAAACATGACTCATGTTTTAACCTGAATCTCATGGGTTAGTAAAAACACGACATGTTTTAGACAAGTTAACTCTATTTGAGTAAAACAATTATCGCTTATTAGGATATTAAATTTTTCAAGCATAGAGCGTGAGAGGTTAGTTAGATTTATAGTTTGACACATACTGTTCACAATACAAATAAAAAGACAGCTAAAATGCAATTCAAAAATTAATTTTTTTGTTAATGTTGAGCATGTACCCCGAATTGGTCTGACAAGATAAGTTCGTAACGCTGACAAAAGCCAAAAATGAAAAATAATTAATTACCATATATATTTTATATTTTATAATGAAAAAGAAAGAGTTTTGTTTCTACGAATTTCTAGATGCCACGTCACTTTCAATTTTTCTGTGGGTTCTTCTCCTTTATAAAGCCATGCCCACGAACGCGCTAGAAAGAAGTTGCACTTCTGTTTGTTTTGAGTCTTGAGGAAGGGATTGAAAGAAGAGAATTATGATCTTGGTCTTTCTTCCACCTCCAAACAACCACAACCACCGCCATGGAAGCTGGTAGAGGCAAAGCTCGAACCAACACTCTTCTCTCTCGCTTCTTTCTTTCCGGTTTTTACTGCTGGGGTTGGGAGTTCCTCACTGCCCTTCTCCTTTTTAGTTGCCCTAATACCTCCTCCTAAATCCTAATTAACTAACCCATAATTTAGTTAAATCCCAAAACCAAAAAAAGGGGGTGGGGTTTGTAGATCAGTTACATAGTGTTATAGCGAAAGTTTTTTTGGTTTCTTTTTTCTGGTTTTTTCCGATCGGAAATAATGGCGCAAAGGTCTGTTCCGGCGCCGTTTCTGATGAAAACGTATCAACTTGTGGATGATCCGAGCTCGGATGACGTGATATCGTGGAATGAAAGTGGGACGACGTTTGTGGTTTGGAAGACAGTGGATTTTGCGAGGGACATGTTACCTAAATATTTCAAGCACAACAATTTCTCAAGCTTCGTCCGCCAGCTTAATACCTATGTAAGTTTTTTCGAAATTATATTTTCTTTTGCTTGTATTTTTACTTATATTTATTTTCAAATTATATCACTTGCATGTTTACTTATATTTATTTTCAAATTATATTAGCATAAAAAATGTCTTATTAATTAGTTCATAAATTACTTGAAACCCTTGGAGGGCAGAAGATAATCCCAAAGTGTAGGAAAAATTATTTTTATGATTTCGAAAAACAAAGTATAGGACAAAACTGAAGATCATTGGAAATATGGAATCATTTCCATAGAGATTCTCGTTTTCTTTTCCTTTTTTATTTTTTTCTTCAATGGTTGGTGAAGTTTGCTTGAAAATTAATAAAAAGGCTTCCATGTCAACCCATAGAAAAAACGAGAGTTCTCGTCACTTAGTATTAAATGATTACAGTCTATGTATATTTCTTTTTATTTGTAAGAGAAAAATTTTAGAATTGATTTTTATCAAAGCGTTTGAACCACATTATTATTAGTTCATTTTGAGAATAAGTAAATCTCTCATTTTTTAATGTAAATAATATTATTTGTTAGATAAAAAAAGAGGAAATCGTTCAAATGTTCCAATAGTAAATAAATTACCATTTCCTTTTCAAAAAAAAAGGAAAAAAACACTTTTATCATCGGCGAATTGTGACAAGGAATAAACTAAAATAATGATGAGCCTATTTACCTGGAAACTGCAGCTAATAATTCTTTTTGAGAAAAGAAAATTTTGTAGTTGAGTTTTTGTTCAACAAAAAAAAAAAAAAGGTTGATGGGTGTCAAAGAAATATATATTAATCAAAGATAAAGTCACAATGGAAGCATCCAAACATCACACCCCATTTTAGAACTCTAAATCGTCGCTTGTGGCCGCAACCCAACGTCAAAGTTTTTTATTTTTTTGTCGAAATGGCTAAGTTTTGCAGTCCGGGCCCTTCTGTCTCCAATTTTCCAAATCCGAGGGCGGAAAATTAAACTTTCTAAACTTAACTCAATTATTTCATAAAAAAATATATCTAGTTAATAATTACCAAATATTTTTCTTTTGCTTTAATTTCAGGGATTTCGAAAGACCGTGCCGGACAAATGGGAGTTCGCGAACGACAACTTCCAGCGAGGGCAAAAGGAGCTCCTGTCCCAGATCCGCCGCCGGAAATCTGTGACGTCAACGGCGGCGCACGCACCCCCCGGCGAAAAATCCGGAGTACCATCGACACCGTCGAACTCGGGGGAGGAGATGGCGTCGACGTCGACGTCGTCGCCGGACTCGAAGAACCCGGGGTCGGTGGAGACGGCGGCGCCGAGCCAGGTGTCGGATTTATCCGACGAGAACGAGAAGCTGAAGCGGGAGAACGAGAATCTGAACTCGGAGCTGGCGCAGACGAAGAAGCAGTGCGACGAGCTGGTGGGGTTTCTGGTGGAGCACATGAAGATGAAGCCCGATCAGATCAACCGCATCATTGGGCAGGGAATCTGTGGGCCTAGCGGCGATGATTTTGAAGCGGACGATCATGGTCTTGATCTGGATATGGAGGGTGGCGATGATGAGGAAGAAGAGGAGGAGGGATTGAAGCTGTTTGGCGTTTGGATGAAAGGGGAGGAGAAAATGAAGGGGAAGAAAACGGGGCGATATGAGAAATTGGGGGTTGGTGGTGGTGGCGGCGCCGGCGGGCCCCGCGCGAAGAGAATGAAGGGAGGGGTGGAATTTCACGCGCCGATGATGAGGACCGGGAAGGTGTGCAACTAGGCTAGCTGAGCAAGCCGAGCTAAGCGGAGCTAGCGGGAAGGTTGGGGAGGTGTGCATGGTAACTACTGTGCACATACCCGCATGCAGTTTGAAAAATTTGTAGAAAATGCTTTTAATTTTGCATAAAATATGGAGCAATACCAAAGTGCTTAGGTGGTATGCTAGAAGGGTTGCAAATTTGCAATAGAAGGACAAAGAATATGGCGGTGTTATTATGTAGCTATAATAAGGAATAGGGTTTTTGAACCTTGTTAGGTATGGAGGATCCGGATTCAATGCTCTGAGCTGGTGAGTCTGCTTGACTGTGATCACGGGTAGGATGAAATTCTCTAGATCCAGAAGAGATGGATAACTGTGGCTTGTCACCCGTTGTTCTTTCTTTTTTTTTTTGAAAAAATTTAAAAAAAAAAAACTTGTTTTGTATGGACAATGCTGGAAAATGAGACTTTGAAATGGTCTCCTTTTTTTATTTACATCGCTTAGGAAAATTTAATATTTGCAATTTTACATTTTGTGTACAATCATTATTAACTTGCTTGATCATAAACTACGGTAAGTTTGGGGAAGGATTCTGTCTCATTCTCTCAATTCTTTAAATTATGAATACCTGTTGTCCCAAACTTTTGATCTTCTAATTTTTCAGCAAGTAATCTTATAGTCGTGTTGAAAAGTTAAGACATCGTTTATGCTTACAACGGAAGGAGGTGGGGTGTCATTGTAAAAGGTAATTTTAGGTCCAAGTGCTGACAAGAACTATCGTGAGAATTTATCTGGTGCTCATGAGGCAATTTGCCGAGTACCGTCGAGATATGTTTAGGAAGCATTTCATTAAACACTTTGTGAGCATAAAAGGAACAATACCAAACATTCAAAGAATTCTTTGAACACTTTTACATGTATATTTCCTAAACTCTGGGTGGTCCTGTGACCACCTTGGTCCCAATGTACATATGTCAAGTATTTTCTTCAAGTTTCTTTAGCTTGAGTTGTGCTATCTTCCTAACTCACTCACGCAACATGGGGGTTTAATCAAGATGACAATTTTAACCGTTAAACCCGATAACCGTAGATAACCGTCCAAATAGAATGGATTTGGGTATATTTTGGATATGGAAAAAAACCGTGAATATTATTTGGTTATAATTTTGGATATGGTTATAGGAGTCCTAAATCCGTACCCGTACCCAAATCCGATCCGAATAATAAATAATATAATACATACATACATATATATATATATATAATATAGTAGTATTATATATATATGTATGTATGTATGTATGTATGTATGTATGTATGTATGTATGTGTGTGTGTGTGTGTGTTCATTATTCACCCAACCCATTACCTTGATGTAGGAGCCAAAAATAACACTTCCACTAAATAAGCCACTAGCACACCAAACATGAGGAGTGGAGCTACAATCAAGTAACATAATACCCACTCCATGGAACATGGAGAAATAGAAGGAAAGTGGGACTTGGAGCCCAAGACTTGAATGCCTATAAAAGGCCAAGAATCCCACCAACCTAGGGGAAAAAAAGGGGAAGTATCTGATAGCTTGACAATGTCTTGCAATTATTTTAAACAATGAATGACTTGAGCGTCGGAGTGTTTTCTTGCAGGTCCCCCCGCTCGCATTGTTGGCAAGTGAAGATGGTGTCCAAGGCTTCTCAACGTGTTCAAGATTACTTGTTGGTGGAGAATTGGAGTATCCGAAATTTTCCTCTCCAACACTTGAGAACAAAAAAGTTGCACTTTGTCGGAAGGTTGAAAAGTTTTGAATCAAAATCTATGAGAATTCAATGGTGCTTATTGGAGATATCAAAGACCAACCAACATCATCAATGTTTTAAATTCAATGCTTTAATTTTTATACCCAACAAGATCCATTAATTGAATCATTGTAAACATCAAATGTTTAATGACGAAATTAATATCTAGTAAACTATAATGCGTCAACTGAACGAATATATTTTTTATATTAACAAGGATGGATATAACTGTTAAGCGATGGAGAATCCGTTATCCAACGGCTATGGTTATGGATAATCCCAGATGGTTAATTTGCGGTTATGGATATGGTTCATTTTTGTGGTTATGAGGATGAATATAGCATTTCCATCCCCAAACCGAAATGTTGCCATCCCTAGGGTTCAACACTAACTGCTTCGAGTTGTGTGGCTTATGCGAGTTGCACGTGTTGCATTCTTTACACTAGCTGCACGAGTTCCATGAGTGACACAATAACATAATCCACGCCGAACTAATTAACTTAGCCCTTGAAACTAATCTAGTATGAGACAATCTCTTTGTAATAAACAACACCAAAGTGTAATTTCACCATGTAGCGTCTCGGGATTGAAATTTATTTCAGCCCACAAGAACCCGTTTTCATTTATGCGTAAGTGCATTTGGATCAACGATTCCATAGTGGTGAAGCCCGTATGAAAATACAAACTGGGTTTTAAGTATATGAGCCCACTATGCCCAATGGCTGTCAGAAATATCACAGGAGAAGATGATGGCGTCGGTTAGTGACTGTTATGCTGCCCAGTGAATGAATGGCTGTTATCTTCCCCCACGTCTTACACTCCTCCGCTTTCCCTCGCCCTCCTCTTCCTCCCTTGTCTTCTCCACCTCTCTCCCCGTCCTGCATCCGCGCCTCCTCCGCATCAGCATCATCTCCCATGGACCCGCACAGCCAAGGGAGCAAAACAAAGTTCATAGACTTCCCCTACGTGTCGGCCCCACACAGGAACCTCATGGTCGATCTTGTATTGACGTTAGAGACGCGCCTTGGCTCGCAGCTCTTGCCTTGTACTCTCCCTCCCGACGTGCAGTACTACCAGAACGAGAGTGGTACCAACCATGCATCCCTCCACATCAGATCAGGCCTCTCCTCCGCCCCTGTAATTTTCTCGAACCCCTGTTTCTTCTTTATAATTTTCACTTGATTAATATAAAAGTGTGGATATTAATGGTTTGATGCCAATTGGGATTTTAGCTTTTGATTTCAAACTCCCAATGGATTGTTGGTTGGAGGTAGAAATTTATAGGAGTAAATTGGGTTCGTTTCTTTTATTGTTTGTTACATTTTTTATTGGGGAAGAAAGTGGACTTGCTCTAAATATAATTAAATTCTAAATGTGTGGTAAAAGAATCGTACCTATTTACTTGCTCTTGAATTTTTTTTTTTTATGAGTGTTAGAAGGACTTGATTGCCAATTTACAGTATCTGATAAATTATTGATACAATATCGTAATAATATTGACTTAGTGGGATTATAGCATCAACAAAATATCGATCAATTGTCGACATGTATTGCATGTTGGTGTGATGTCAACAAAATATCGATCAATCTGAAACTCGTTTGATAATTATTTTGTTTTTCCTTTACTGTGTTCTAGATGGGAAAGTTTGTGGGAGAAAGGGTATTGAAAAAAGAAAGGAGGAGGATGGAAGATGGAAGGATATTGAAGAAATGTATATGGAATGATATACAAAATGAAAACGAAAAACGAAAAATACGAAAGCAATTTTCACTTTCGCGTTTTTGTTTTCGTATATTATCCTTCATTTCTATCTCCATCATCATTGTTCATTCATGTTTCTCCCCTACACTTTCCCTCCATTTCTAACATAATAAATTAAAACCAAAGTTTTGAAAACGAAATAGTTATCAAATGGGCTCTTACATGTTTTACTCTTCATTGACATTTGTATATTTCAGGTTGATTTCATGTTAGGAAGTTGGCTGCACTGTGAGCTACCAACAGGTGGAGCACTGAACATTACAAGTCTGTCATCCTATCTCAATCCAACCACAGATGCACCAAATTTCCTACTTGAGCTCATCCAGAGCAGCCCAACATCCCTAGTCCTCATCCTTGACCTTCCTCCAAGAAAAGACCTAGTTCTCCACCCTGACTACCTCCAAACATTTTATCAAGACACCCAATTGGACACACCCAGGCAAAAGCTTGAGAAACTTGCTGAGGTTAAACCCTACTTCTCTTCATCGTTATACATCCGAAGCGTAGTGTCTCCAACTGCAATTTTGGTTCGGATCGAAGCAGGGAGTGGCGGGGAGGGAAAAGGCTTGGAGGACATTATAGCAAATGATGTGAGTCCCATTGCAAAGGAGGTGCTGAGAATCTGGTTGGATCAATGTGCTTGTGGGGAGAGAGAAGTGGGAGAGGATGAGAGGGAATATTTGAAGAGGAGGGATGATTTGATCAAGAGGAAGACTATTGAGATAGATTTGGGGTCTAATTTTCCAAGATTATTTGGGGCTGATGCTGCAGATAGAGTATTGGGTGCCATTAGAGAAGTTTATAAGGTATGATTAGTGATGGAATGAGTGCTAATTTGATCACTGTAAAAGATGATAAATAAAATAATTGTACAAGATTTTGTATAAATTTAAGCTTCAAAATTTTAGATCACCTTTATTTGATCACTGTAACCAGTAATGTTTGATGGAATAAAAGATTCTAATTCAAAACTAATAGTGTGTTGAGAAACAATATTAGTTGTCCATGTAACAAATTTTTAATGTAAAATCAATATGACTCCAAGCGGGTCAAAGTTGACAAGATCCTCTCCAGATCCTCTTTATGGGGATTCGGAAATCAATCAATCGTATCCGTTTATCATACATCGTGCGATTAGTTTTCGTTAGGTACTATTTATATTTAATTTTAAATTAAAATTTTAAAATGATTTTTAACCGCACGATGTACTATAAACGGACACAATTGATTGATCATCCAGATCCCCACAAAGATGATCCTATTCTGGCCAAGGTATAGGACAATTGAGTGTTACATCGTATAAATAAAGTTAAATCGACAGGTAGACTGATAGATGAGTCAGTATATGGGAGCGCTCAATTCGTGGATGGCTTGCCACCCCCATTTTCCTTTGATTCATTTGTTTCGTTGGTTTGATCTCTTGGTGGTGGCCTTGCGATGGAGGTGCATTTGGTGGTTGTTGGTTCCATTCAATTTTAGGGTCTTTTGGTTGTTATTAACCTGGCCACTTTTGGGCATACCTACTGTATTTTAATTTTGTTGTTGGGCTTGTTCGGAAGTAGTGGGCTGCCATTTGGACTCTCTTTTTCCCTGTACTTGTCTTTTTATTTGATGAAAGTAAACTAGTTTGATGAAAAAAAATAAAAAAATAAAAAGGAAGGTGAAGTATCAATTTAAAAAACCAAGGATCAAAATATCAATTACCATAAACTAGAGAAGTGCAAAGTATAATTAAAAATCTCATAAGCATTGTGGATTGAGCTTCTTTACGAGCTTGAGAGGGTGAGAGAAATGGCTATCTTGAGCAAAGCCAACTCCGTTTATCAAATATAAGTAATATTGGACAAGTTACGTAATAAGCGTTACATGAACATGCTCGTGAATATTTTGCATCTCAACTTTTTTGGAAGTGTTTCATGGTTTGTATGCATGGCCTGCTATAAAATTTGTATCCATCTCAATGGTGTTAAATTGACATGCGGTCCAAAAGCTCTTTGGCTCTTAGCTAGAAGAACCATAATTCGAGTTTTCCAGCACTACAATGAAGGATACTTCATTTTAAAATCAGACGGGGACGGGCACCTGATGTACCTAAACCTTAGAGATTGATATCTCGAGCTTATCAGGGACCGTCCAGCTGGAATGGGCTCACATTCTGCTACTTTCCTTGTCTGCAGCACCGACTTAACGCCCTCCGATGAGACTTGTCGGAAACCGCCATATTATGTCCAACCTGCTGCGGTCGGCGCCCAACGTATAATGTTTGGAACTGCTTTTTTATTTTTAATAACACAAATCAATTAAACTTTATAATGGACTAATCATAATAGTTTTGTTCAAATTTGTTTTTAATGAAAGTTAGACTTAATATTTTTCGCTTATAAGTGAAGAGAAACACTATTAAATCATAATACTAAGCAGCGTATAAATTTTTAAATGCTGCTAAACCTACCTCATCATATTTTTTTCACTCTCTTAGAGCAACTCCAGCGTTGGAGCCCTCCCCCCTGGCAATACACTATTCAATCCACCTAATGAACAGTAAGTAGCCCTGGCAATAGAATTTGCATCTCCACCGTTACACTTCAATAGCCCTGGCAATAGGCAATAAAATATTAGTATTTTTTTTTTATTATAAAATAATACAAAATAATTTTAATTGTAATATCGGATAAGAATTTTAATCGTTCTCGTTGCGCCACGTGTCATTATCCGAAGTATTATTAAATAATACAAAATAATACAAAATAATACAATTATTGGTGATGGATTTCTGATAAGATTATTAACCAATCACGTCGCGCCACGTGTCATAATCGGTTCACAATCTTTGAGGATAGATTTCCATCAGATTTTTAACGAATGACGGCATGCCACGTGTCATAATCCGTTCACAATCTTTGAGGATAGATTTCCATCAGATTTGTAACGAATGACGACATGCCACGTGGCATTATGCAGAACCTAATCATTTCTGAATCCTCTATATAATCCACCATCCATCCTCACAAATCTCACACCAAAATTCTCAAGATCTCTATCATTATTCATAGTTTTTGCTTCCTTATTCACAAAAATTTGTATCATTATTCATAGTTTCTGTTTCTTTCTTTCAATGTCGTCTTCTTCTTCCTCAAGGATGATGTGGGAATACAATCAGGAAGAGGAAGAATTGTTTAACGAATCTGAAGCAATCTTCAATCACCAGAGGGTAAGAAATGAGAGGGAAGAGGATGATGAGCATCAAATGAGAAATGACGAAGTAAGAAGGGGCAGAGCCTCACATTCCCGTCGAGTCATCCAAGCTGCGGCTCAGATCTGCAGGCCCAGCCGTTCCGGAAACCTTGATAGAAGCAGGCAACGACGAGGTATGGAACTCTTGGATGATTATTTTGTTCCTAATAGTGCATTCCCTGATACGTACTTTAGACGTCGTTTTAGAATGGAACGACATTTGTTCAACAAAATCATGATTGCTGTTTGCAACCATGATTCTTATTTTGTGCAAAAAAAAGATGCTTTTGGTGCTATGGGTCTACTGCCTGAGCAAAAAATTACTGCTGCCTTGCGGATGCTTGCATATGGAGCATCTGCAGACCAAGTGGATGAGATAACGAGGATGGGGCAATCAACCATTCTTGAGTCCCTGATGAGGTTTTGCGGAGCAATCGAATCTATCTACACCGCTGAGTACCTCCGCAAACCTACACACATGGACTTGGAGCGGCTGTTGAAGAAGGCGGAGATGCGTGGCTTTCCGGGGATGATTGGAAGCATTGATTGTATGCACTGGACGTGGAAAAACTGTCCAAGTGCATGGCAAGGTGCTTACGAGGACAGAAAAGGAGCAAAAAGTATCATTCTGGAGGCGGTGGCATCTTTTGATACATGGATTTGGCACGCCTTTTTCGGGGTCCCGGGAGCTCAAAATGACATCAACGTCCTTGCCCAATCCCCAGTGTTCAACGATGTCCTACAAGGAAAGGCACCAAAAGTTACGTATGAGGTCAACGGACGTATGTACGACGGGCCATACTACCTAGCTGACGGCATCTACCCACGTTGGTCAACCTTTGTCAAAACAGTGCCACATCCGCGAAGTGCAAAGGAAAAACACTTTGCAAGCTGTCAAGAGGGGTGCAGGAAGGATGTGGAGCGTTGTTTCGGTATCCTCCAAGCTCGCTGGGCGATCGTCAGGGGTGCTGCCAGATTGTTTGATGTAGAGTCGCTTCGATCCATCATGATGACGTGCATCATTCTTCACAACATGATTGTGGAAGATGAGTACGATTATGAAGCCGTTGATGAATATGAGCCAGACCCGATGAACAATTCAAGAACACGTATATATTGTGCTCATGACGCCACCGATGAGCCCGTGCAACATGAGCCATTACAAAGGGATGGACGTTACAATGAAAGGCTCATTCAACGATATACTGCATTTCAAATGCCAGACATGCACAATGCCCGACAAATTGACTTGATAGAGCACCAGTGGGCATTGAAACAAGCTGAAGATAATTAAGTTCATTTAGTGTGTTTTTTTTTTTAATTTGGTATGTTTATGTTATTTTATTTGGTGTGTTTTATTATTTGGTATGTTTATGTAATTTTTTTATGTTTATGTTTATGTAATTCTTAGTATATGTAATTCTTAGTATGTTTATGTTTATGTTTATGTATTTTTTTTATGTTTATGTTTATGTAAAGGACTTTTAATTAGAACGATGGACTTTTAATTATTTTATACAAGGACTTTTAATTTGAACAATGGACTTTTAATAAATAACTTACCAAATTAATTTGAATAAATATTCAAGAAATTGGAAACAACATAAATAATACAAACAATAAATAATAAATTACAACCCAAAGTGATTGGAAAATTATGGGCTCCGATTACAAAAAGTACTCTATTCATCATCACTTAACCAATTTGTGGTGCTAGGATGATCTTCTCTTGCGGTGCTAGAACCACATTGACTTGCTATTGCTTCTCTTGCATGCCTCCTTCGCACAACGTCCGCTTTCTCTGACTTCCAAAAAAATTTAGAATTTGGAGACTTCCCTTCTAAAGACATGTTCATAATCTCACGATCTTGTTGAGTCCGTCTTTCTTCTCTAACATGTTCCCTTTCTTGCCTAAGTAGCTCTCTTTCTCTCTCATTAGCATAAAATTCTCTCTCAACAGCTGCTTGTTTTGATGCCTCTCTAGCCTTATCAGCCTCATCTTTCGCCAGGTCCCTCGCCAAAGTCAATTCACCTTGGCGAGTAAGTTCTTCCATGAACTTTGCATAATCGTTCTTCGAAGCACTCCCTTTTCTCTTTGAAGCCTTCTTACCTTGAGGCCTAATTGGAAAACGGGTCGAACCCGACGCGCGTTCAGGGAGGGGCGTTTCGGGCACTTCTTCTGCATCATCTTCATGAACATGATCAGGTGTAGAGTGTAGAGGGGTGCTGTTCATGTGCACTTCTGGACCGACTGGCACAACTCTAAATTTAGGACAATCTTTGACAATATTCCAACATTCCCACCGGTTGAATGATTTATTTTTGCTTTTGGTTTTGGCAGCGTACCAAGCTTGTGCTTGAAGTTCCTACACAATAAAAATAAGTAACAAATAAATAATTATAATGAAAATAAGTAACTAGCAAATATATACATATATATATATATATAAGTAACAAATATAATGAAAATAAGTAAGAAAGCTTCAAGTTTAGTAAATAATGAAAATAAGTAACAAATAAATAATTATAATGAAAATAAGTAACTAGCAAATATATACATATATATATATATATATATATATATATATATATATAAGTAACAAATATAATGAAAATAAGTAAGAAGGCTTCAAGTTTAGTAAATAATGAAAATAAGTAACAAATAAATAATTATAATGAAAATAAGTAACTAGCAAATATATACATATATATATATATAAGTAACAAATATAATGAAAATAAGTAAGAAGGCTTCAAGTTTAGTAAATATTGAAAATAAGTAACAAATAAATAATTATAATGAAAATAAGAAACTAGCAAATATATACATATATATATAAGTAACAAATATAATGAAAATAAGTAAGAAGGCTTCAAGTTTAGTAAATATTGAAAATAAGTAACAAATAAATAATTATAATGAAAATAAGTAACTAGCAAATATATACATATATATATATATATATATATATAAGTAACAAATATAATGAAAATAAGTAAGAAGGCTTCAAGTTTAGTAAATAATGAAAATAAGTAACAAATAAATAATTATAATGAAAATAAGTAACTAGCAAATATATACATATATATATATATAAGTAACAAATATAATGAAAATAAGTAAGAAGGCTTCAAGTTTAGTAAATAATGAAAATAAGTAACTAGCAAATATATATATATATATATATGTCATGTTAATCATAACATGGGGCTAGAGTTCCAAGTTTAGTAAATAAATAATACAAACAAACAAATAAATAAATAATACAAACAACATAATTATAATGTAACAAATAAGTAACAATAAATAATAAATTTTGTACGTAACAAATAAATAATACAAACAAATAATTATAATGTAAGTATGTAACAAATAAATAATTCAAACAAATAATTATAATGTAAATTTGGGTATCAAATAAATAATATATTGTTACCTGATCCGAGTAATTTTCCCCACTTCGAATATTACTACTAGCTTGTGCCAAAGCGTCTCTCCACGTACTAAACGATTGGCTAAGTAATTTCCAACGACTGGACATCGATTCTTTGGTTCTTTTCCCACCAATTTTCTCAAGAAAATTGGTATGAATAAGACTCCACATTTCTCGCAACTGCATCTCATTACCCGTAAGCGAACTATGAGTAACTTCAACCCAGCTAGTACACAACGCAACATCTTCAATAAGCGACCAATTCGTACCTGCACCAGTGGTCATTTTGTTGAAAAAAAATGGATTCAAACTTTGAGACAAAGAAAGGAATGTGATTGAAAGTAGTTGAGAAAATATGAAATTGTTGTGTAAGGTAGATGATAATGAGAAGGTATTTATAGAAAAGTAAAAACAATTTTTTTTACAATTTTTTTTCAGATTTTTCAGATATTTTTTTGAATTTTTTTGAATTTTTTACAATTTGTTTTAAATTTTTATTCAATTAATTAATCTCTGCCGTTAGATATAAAAAAATTTGAATTCCAACGCTCCAGATTGTGCCACGTGTCACAACGGTAACTTTTCAAAATTTTAAAACTATTTTTTCATTTATTTTTTAATTTATAAAGCATTTTAATATCCATCGTTGATCTCAGATCGAACGGTGGATATTAAATCTGACTTTTTTTTTTTTTTTTTTACCGTTGAGATCTAACGCACCGTGGGAAGCCACGTGGCTTCCCAACGGTAACTGACAATTGCCTTTTTAAATTTTTTTTGTGTCGGCGACGCGCCCCCACGCGCGGGTGGGGTGCACGCGCCTGACACAAAAAAAATAAAATAATGCGCTGACGCCACCCTGGCGTCAGCCCCAGCTCGGGCTCAAGGCCTGGCAATCCCTCACGGGCCTGGCCCTCGGGCCTCCCTCTGCCTTCGGCCTCCCGCACGCTGGAGCATCTCCACCGGCCCTCGGGCCATTGTTTTGGAGCCCGACCCCCGAGCAAAACCCCACGCTGGGGATGCTCTTATTAAAAAAATTGTTAATGACATATTTATCTCGAAAGAAAAAGACTTTTTACCCTATTTATGAATTAATTCATTATAGCAACTTTTCTCTTGCCCCCACCCTGTGTCTCTCTCCCTCTTAGGCCGTTTTGCTCTCTTCTCCCTCTCCCTTTTCTCTCTCTTTCTTCCTTTTCCTCTCCAATCGAGTTAAAGTTGGCGAACTATTACTAACGTTTCTTCAAAGAATTTAGATATATATAAAAGAAGTTACTTTAGGAATAATAGTGGTTGGAGAAATAGCATTTTAGCTTTTTAACTTTTTATGATGAGTAAGATTATAATGTTGGAAGAAAAATAAGACATTAGGACAGGTTTAGTAGAAATTTTTTTCATGATAAAAGAAAAAAATCTACATTTTAAACCAAATAAAAAAGACATTTACAGCTTATTGGCAAAAAAAGAAAAGAAAAGGAGAAAAAGATAATCGAGAACAAAGTAATTCATCAATTAAAAAGAGAAGACTATAAATTGTCAATAACTAGGTATTTCATTGCGCGTTGCCAAACTATTTCCTCAGTACTGAAAAAACGCCCACTTGTTGTGGATGGAAATGAGCCTTTTGCGTATGTATTTCGACGTCTGTTGTTTTCATGGAACTGTACAGACTTCTTTTGTTCGTAACAAGCTTTGATGTAACTTATGTATGCAACTAGTGTAGTAGTGATTAATTCTTAAACAAGTTGGATAACAATATAAACCAAACCGCACATCAATCATAATTTCTGGGTGGAACAAAGAGTTTTAGTACTTTGGTTCAATCCATCTAATGTTGACCTGACCTTGTTGTAGTATTTGAATTGTCAAAAGGTAAATGTTAATTCTAAATTAAGTTACTAAATTTGTTTGCTAAATAATGTGTGTGTATATATGAGAATTGTTTTCATGATCACTTTGCGACTAAAATTTGTACTCGCGCTTTGTGGTGTGAGCTTATCTTTTTCCAAAAACTTTGTCAAGTAGCCTAGCTTTATCATTTACCGGATGAAGAGATGATGCATTTTCTCTACTCCCCGTTCTTGAAGACTAGAATATAAGTGCCTTGAGAAAATGTCTAAAATATATCTGAATCACATATTAATGAAATTCTCTTTGTCAACTAAAAGATGGTGAAAAGACATTTTTGTCTTTTATCACAACAAAAAAGTTGAAGACAATAACGTAATTTCACAAAACAAAATTTTGCTAGTTTTTATTTAAGTCTCACCTACAGGTGATTGTATTATGTCTAATTTAGGGAGAAAAAAAAAAACCTCTCTTCCCCTTTCTCCACTCCGACGTTCTCTCTCACTATCTTCCTCTCTCCTTCAATTATAAAAACAAAAGTAAAATATTTCACACACACTTTGTGTGTGGGCTTGTACTAGTATACAACTAGTATAAAATTAAGAGCCCAAGAAATAAGGAAAGAAAACTACTTTGCTCTTTAATGCGTGACTAACAAATTTCGTGAAAAAAGTTTAGGTTTCATCATAAAACTAATTGACAAAGGTCATTCCTCCCATCAATGTGGGATTCATTCTCAACACGTCCCCTCACGTGTGGTGAAGTTTCAAGCCTAACACGTGGACAACACAACGGGGTCACGTGTGTCTGTTTGGCTTTACATGTGAGACAACCTGCTCTGATACCATGAAGAAGTTGAGGTTCCACCATAAAACTAGTTGGCAACATGAGGAGTAGCCCAACTTACTTATAAACCCATGTAAGGTTCATCCTCCCATCAATGTGGGATTCCTTCTCAACAACAAAAATTCAACCCATATTTTAACTAGTCAATAGTAAATTCATTCAACGTAAACAATATAGCTTAGTCCAGAAGTTAAATTTTTTTATTCATGTCGTGTCATCTCATCTAGATTTGTAATCTGGTAAAATAAGTGTGTGGTTAGACATTCATAGGTTAACCAAAGGGATGTGCTATCCACATACTCCTTGTTAATTTCTATCTGTTGATTTTCCTCAATTCATCCGATCCGACGGCCGAAAATTAGAAGGATGTGTGAAAAGTAAAATGGGATGTGTGAATATCACACCCCTAACCAAAACACGACTCATTTTTAACTAGTTAACAATGAGTGATCATTTGGCGTGAACAAGACAACTAAGGCTAGCCCTGATATTAAAATTTTGAAGCTTGGATCGTCATGTTGGTTAGATTCGCAATATGACATACTGAACCCCATGTGAAATAGATAACAAATGCGCACTCCGTACATTAAAATTTCACGCGTGTTGTACATGTAACCAAGGCTTGCGATCTGACAAAATAAGTACATGACATGGACATAACTCTAGCAAAAAAGATGTAAAATTTCTTACCCTAAATATTTAACATTTTGTTATAAGGAAGAAATAGTATTTTGTTTCTCAAAATTTCAAGAGTCTAAGTACGTTGTTCTCTTCAGTATTATGTGGCTTCTTCAATTTTTTTTTCTTCTACTTTTATGGCTCATCTCACTAGAATTTTTGTGGCTAGGTCTGTGCCTGATGGTAAATCTCGTACCATCGGCAACCCTTGTGAAAAGGTTAAATAGCGGGTTGGATTGGACGACGAAAAGTTGTGCAACTAGCTAGCTAGGGCAATCAGTCATTGGCCTGGCAAGCTAGCCACTGTCCACTGAAATCGGGTGGCAGAGAATAGTCGAATTAATCACATATTGTCACTACCTGCCTGCAACTCCTGTATAAACAAGCAAAACTATGTTCACAGGCCACAATGTCCTTAATAACTTACTGAATTTAATTTCCTAAGCTATTTCGATCAAAGAGAGCGATATGTATATCGTTTTACCTCTCTACTATTTTCTTCTTATTGCTCTTTTTTCATTCATCTTATTACTTGCAAAACAAATGAGAGCATGGAAACCTACAGCAACTCTACCTCCAGGTTCAATGGGCCCTATGTAGGTGAAACCATGCAACTATACTCTCAAAACCCTAATGTCCTTTTTTCCACTAGGCACAACAGGTAATTAAGTAATTAAATCCACTGCATGCATGATTACCAAGACTGGATTATTTTAATTTAATATCTTAATTAATGTTAGGTATGGAGAAGTTTTCAAGACTCACATACTTGGCAGTCCTTGTGTGATGCTGTCTAGCCCAGAGGTTGTGCGGTTTGTGCTGGTGACTCAGGCACACTTGTTTAAACCTACATACCCTCAAAGCAAAGAGAGATTAATTGGTCCCTCAGCACTTTTCTTCCACCAACATGACTACCATGGACAGATTAGAAGATTAGTCCAAGGATCATTGTCCTTGGATGTTATGAGAAACTTGGTCCCAGATATTGAAGCCGTTACCATTTCTACCTTAGACTCATGGTCTGGCAATGTCGTTAACACCTTTTATGAGTTAAAAAAATGTTGGCTAGTTCAAGTTTTTTTTAATAATGCTTTTTATCAGCTAACAAAACTTAATTGTTTGGATTATATATGTTGTTGATGCACAAATTCGATGAGACTTTGGAACAACATAAAATGTCAAGTTTGTGATCTTCGCTGGGTTGCTCCGGTCACTTAGTGATGATAATATGTAAACATATAGAGATAGGGAAGAAAACACAAGATGTATGTGGTTCCCCCTAAGTTTGGCTAGCTACATCCACGGGGTAGAGGAGCTCTCATTAATAGTAAAGAGTTTACACAATACATAGATTCAAGCGTAATCACCATTACTAGGTTCCAATGACGAGTTTAAGTACAATAATGATATTAGGGATTAACAGTAGGAGGATGATCTTCTTTTATAGTTGAGGAGAGTCTCCAGCCTCCACTCGCGGTCGATGTGGGAGTGGGAAGTTTTTTTTTTTCTGATGTTGATACATGTCGTGTTGTGATTGGTCTCCTGGTTGGAGAAAAACTCTTGTGCTTCGATAGGGGTGCCTTAGCACGACTTCTTCAGTGGGTCTCTGAAGGTATGAAGTTGACTGATGTTTGACAGTTTCGGGATTAGTGAAGTATGGTACATACATATGTATATTTCTGTGTTGATATTGTATGCGTATTTGGTCTGTAACAAAGAACTTTAAAATGACATATATTCACATAAGTATAAATCAATAATGGATGCATAAGTTACATTTATGCATGTGTAATAAAATATCTCCTCTACTGCCAAAGTTTTATTTATAAAAGATGTGGTTTTTCCCTTGTACAAAAGTTTTTAAATGATTTTTTTTTTTATTAACATAAGTTTGAGTTTACGTACTAACGGTTATTTTTTTGGGTAACTTATGTATATGAAATTTTAAGCTAGCCTTACTAATTAATGGGTTATAACTTATAAGTATTGATGATGCTTGAACTAATAACCTCTTCAATATCTCTAGGTATTTAATTACTGACCATCTTCATAATCATGGCATGCATGCAGTTCGCATTCGATGTTGCTGTCCTGTTTATCTTTGGTCACTTAAACAATCACTACAAAGAAATGCTCAAGGAAAACTACTACACTCTAGACAAAGGTTACAATTCTTTCCCCACAAAACTCCCCGGCTTGTTGTACAATAAATCGGTTTTGGTAAGCATAATAATTTGCGACGATCAACAATTATCTGTTTACTTATCGTAGTCTGTTCGAGAAGGTACTAATCAAACTAAGTTACTCTCTTTTATTTTAATGTTCAATATTCTTGTACAATATATTTGTGGGCAATGGGAATTTAAATTCATTTGCGAAGGCAAGGAGAAGAATAAGCTTAATTCTTGGTGAGTTAATAAAAGAGAGAAAGAAAAGAGTTTGGTGCATAAAGATCTATTGGGAAGTTTATTGGACTTCAAGGATGAGAAGGGAGAATCCTAACGCAATCAAATCGTCGACAACATCATTGGGGTAATGTTTGCTGGTCAGGATACCACAGCCAGTCTCCTAACTTGGATGATCAAATACGTTCACGATGACTCAAAGCTTCGAGAAGCTATAGAGATCAGAATTTATAACATCAATAATGCTATTTAAACACACAAAATTATAACATTTGCTAATAATGTCTCTAATAGAGGTGGATTTCACCATTATACGTGACACCCACATATTAGATGAAGGAAGAAGGAAGTTTAGGTTTCACCATAAACCAATTAGCAATATGAGGAGTATCCCAACTTACTTATAAACTTATGCAAGATCTCTCCTTCCATCAATGTGAGATTCATTTTCAACATTAGAGAATGTTAACAAGTGCGTCATTTTTGTCTGTCTAAATAGATTACGTACTCTTATTAACATGCATGGCCTCCTGCATAACCTCATGTGTTAATCAGAAGTTACCATATATCGATGGAGCAGAAGACAATCTTTGAATCAAATGGAGGAGGAAACCATTTGCTGAGTTGGTCACAGACTAGAAATATGCCCCTTACCAGCAGGGTAAGACTGTAAGTACATATATACTTTTCGAGAGAATATTAGGTATATATAACATTTTTACCGCGTGGGTGTGTAAATGTTTTGGGTGTGACAGTAACAACGTCATATAATGTTTTGTGTTCTATGTGTTATGTATATGTAATATTATTGTACAACAAGTTTTTAATTTAGGTTACACGTAAAATAATATAAAAGAATTGATAACACTGTAAGAAGAATGAAGTGGAAAATAGTGATCCAAGTGAGAAGGATATCAATGGTTAAAACAATGCCACTTGTCAAGAGATTACAAAGGCTGGTATATTAGTTGGAATCTTAGTTGTTAGAGATATAGTTAGTTGGGATAAGGAGATAGTTGGTTGACATGAGGAGTTAGTTAAAAGGAGGATTACTTACTCTGTAAGATTGGGATTGAAAATACCTATACAAGTGAGGATTGTAAATCAATACAAATAATCTTGATGATGATGATATTATCATCCTTGCGTTGAAAGGTTTACTTGCAGATTTCAACACGTTTCGATGTGTGATCAGAGGAATAGAGAATGACATATCTCTCAAAGATTTCCAGTCTCAACTATTGGCATAAGAAGCTATCATTGAGCAATCTTTTGACAGTTCTTCTGTATTGTCTTTTGGTAGTGCCATGGTTGCTGGTATTCAGTCCGATAAAGGGAAAACTCTTTTTCTCGATCAAGATCAACCAAGGTTTTCTTCTGATCAGTCATTCAAGCCAAATGGAGGTTCAAGTTCTGTTAATCACAGTCATGGAAATGGGTCTTATAACAATTTCAATGGTGGTTATCATAACTATAGAAGCTATAAAGGGAATAATTTCAGAGGCAAAGGCAGAGGGAGATTTCAATACAATATTGGTCTAAGAGTTTCAAATGGTAATCCTAGCATTCTTGGTACTCCCAAACCATGCCAATCTCACTGCCCAGATCATCCATTTGACATTCCTACGTGTCAAATATGCAATAAAAAGGGACATGTTGCTGCATACTGTTTTCAAACACATACTACTCCAACCTCGTGTTCTCCTACTTAATGTCAAATCTGCTGGAAATATGGGCACACAACAGTTCAGTGTTATCACATGGGTAATTTTGCGTATCAAGGAGACCTCCAACTGCTCATCTCTCTGCTACGCATGCAAATCATCAACCATCTCCACTATCTGAACAATTTTGGATTGCAAACACTGGTGCTACATCACATATGACATCTGAGTTGGCAAATTTGGATCTATCTACTCCATATTAGGGCACATACACCATTACCACTGCAAGTGGTGCAGGTTTGAGTATTTCCAATATTGGTACTTCTAAATTAGTAGTTCCCCAACACTCTCTCACACTTAGGAATGTATTACATGTTCCAAAACTTTCACAACATCTGTTATCCATTTATCAACTCTGCAAAGACAATAGGTGTAGATTCATTTGTGATGATGTTTGTTTCTAGGTTTAGGACAAATCCACAAGGAAGATCCTGCTCAAGGGGCTGTGTAGAGCTGTTTATTACCCTATACCATTCAACATGTCACAGAAGAAATCATTTACCCTACCTGCATCACATTCATGTTTTCTTGCAAAACTAGTTCAGTCAAGCATATGGCACAAAAGATTAGGACACACATCAAATGTAATCACTTCTGCAATTCTACATCAATCTCAAGTTTTTGCATTAATAGATCCATGTTCATCAATATGTACACCATGTTTAGAGGGGAAATTTACGAAGTTACCATTTGTTTTCCCTATAAACAAATTTGTAATACCATTAGAAAAAATACACAGTGGGGACCTGCCCCTTTACCTTCATATAAAGGATTTAGGTATTATGTAACCTTCATAGATGATTGTACTCGATACACATGAATTTTTTCATTAAGAAATAAATCAGAAGTGTTTGCAACTTTTAATCATTTTCATGCCTATCTGTGTATATAGTTTTATGCTATAGTTAAAGTCTTCCAATCTAATGGGGGTGGTGAATTTACAAGCACTAAGTTTCAACAATTTCTATCACATCATGGTATTTTACATCAAAAATCATGCCCTTACACACCTGAACAGAATGGTTTGGCAGAAAGAAGACATAGACATCTTGTAGAAACAACAATTACACTTCTTCAAACTGCAAAATTGTCAAATCAATTCTGGTTTCATGCATGTGCTACTGCTTCTTATTTGATTAATGTCATGTGCTTCTTTACTTATGCAGTCACCATTTCAAAAACTATACAGCACAGTTCTTGAAATTAAACATCTCAGAGTCTTTGGGTGTGCATGTTTTCCACTTTTAAAACCTTAAAACACTTCTAAACTTTAGTCTAAAACTGCATATTGTGTGTTTCTGGGGTATGCAGGTCAATATAACGGGTTTATCTATCTCAACATTGCAATTGGTAAAATTCATGTGTCTAGGCATGTATTATTTGATGAAACTAGCTTTCCATATTCCACTTCAAGTATGTTTCAACAGTCAAAATTGGTTTCCGCATCATCTCCATTGAATGTCTCACATACTCCAATCCATTCCTCATATTTCACTCTAGTCATTACATTAACCAATTAGGCATCTATACCTTCATCTCATTCATTGTCATCTCGAACTACAGACTCCTTGACTATGCATTCATTTAGTGCCTCAGATTCATTGTCTGCATCTAAAGCCTCAGATTCTTTGGAAATAGTTGCATCTAGTGCTCCAGAGTTTGTTTCTTTCCCCACAAATAATCTTAATACATCACATATATCTTGTGATCCTGTAATACATCAGTTGCCTCCAACTAGCTCCACAACACAGCACCCTATCCGTATGGATCCTGACTTTCAACAAGAGCAACTAAGTGTTGTTCTACCAATACCAATGAATATACATCCTATGCAAACTCGATCTAAGAATGAGGTGTTCAAAAAAAGAGCTTTTACTGCTACTATTGTTTCAGAACCCAAAACATTCAAAGCCGCATCTCAAGTTTCAGAATGGCCTCTTTACTCTCAAAAGACTTGGTCTTTAGTTCCCTTACCACCTCATAAAAACTTAGTTGGATGTAAATGTATTTACAAAATAAAGAAAAATGCAGATGGATATGTGGCAAGGTATAAGGCAAGACTTGTGGCACAAGGGTATAACCAAGAAAAAGGTGTTGATTATCTGGAGACATTCAGTCATGTTGTCAAACCTACAACTTATTTTTGCCTTGGTTGCTCAATTCCAATGGTCTCTTAGGTAGCTAGATGTAAAAAATGCCTTTTTACATGGCATACTTCAAGAGGAAGTCTATATGGCACAACCTCCAGGATTTGAGAGTGCAGCACATTCTTCAAACTATGTGTGCAAGCTCCAGAAGTCATTATATGGGTTAAAACAGGCTCCCAAAGCCTGGAATGAGAGATTTACCAGTTTTTTACCAAGTCTCAGTTTTCAAGTTTCTCCAGCAGATCCTTCCTTGTTTATGCAACAGTATTCAAAGGGGGACTATGTTATTGCTCTTGTATGTTGATGATGTTATTCTCACCGGTAGTAGTTCACAATTAATCAGTCAAGTTATATAAGCTTTTACTCGAGAATTTGAAATGAAAGACTTGGGACAGTTGAATTTCTTTCTGGGATTGTAGATTCATTATACATCAGAAGGCTTGCTTGTATCACAGACCAAGTATATCACTGAGTTGGTTGATAAAGTGGATTTATAAGACTCTAAACCGTGTAGCACACCATGTCTACCCTATCAGGTTACTCAAGGATGATGGACAACTTTATCACAGCCCTGCATAATATAGGAGTGTTGTTGGTGCACTTCAGTATCTCACTTTTACGAAACCTGACATAGCTTTTGCAGTTAATCAAGCTTGCCAGTTTATGCATAATCCTATGGTCTCTCATGTCATTGTCGTAAAGAGAATCATTCGATATCTCAAAGGAACATCTACCTATGGTATTCATTTCAAACCAGGACCATTGCATCTACAATCTTACAGTGGTGCAGATTGGGCATGTGATCTAAATGATAGGAGATCAACTTTAGATTTTGTTGTGTTTCTTGGTTCAAACCCTATTTCGTGGGAATATAAGAAACAACACACTGTGTCTCGATCTTCCATAGAAGCTAAGTATCGCGCCCTAGCAATTACTGTTGTTGAACTTGACTGAATTCGACAACTATTCTATGATATGCACATACCTTTACATTCATCTCCCATGATATATTGTGATAATATATCAACTATTGCACTATCTACAAATCATGTGTTCCATGCTACATCCAAACATATTGAAATAGACTATCATTTTGTACATGAGAGAGTCACTCATGGAGATCTTCAAGTTCAGCATATGTCCTCAGCAGATCAGTCTGCAGACATACTTACAAAGGGCTTATCTACACCTTTGTTTCAACAGCATTGTGCCAATCTAATGCTCACACCAAAAAAAATCATCATTATTATGCTATAGCTGATGTAGTACCACACAAACCAATAATAAAATGATCATAGGTCGCAGTTGATCATCTGTGGGATCCATATTTGTCACTGATTTTCACTTGATACATTTTTACATTATTGATTAAACATAAAACATTAGTATACAACCGTAGTTCCTATAAGACTTTCTCAAATAAATTCTTCTTCAAAAATGTATCGAAGTCAATGAGAAACTAAACTGGAATTTCTGTCGCAGGCTATGAAGGAGAGCTTGAGGATGGCAAGCATTATTTCATTCACCTTTAGGGAAGCTGTCGAAGATGTTGAATACAAAGGTAGGTTTAATGATCATCTGATTAATTCTTTTACCAAAGGAACTACAAGCAACATAAATACCGCCCTTTTGTATATAAATCTCTCATCACGTCAAAGATGTAGCAATATAGAGGGGTGGTATCCCCACTACGAATAAGTTCTTCTCGGAGCCGTGACAAAGGACAATAGAAGGGCTAGCTTTACTGTTGGAGATTGATAGCACAAACATAAATGATATCGCCTGGAAAGGGAAAGATCCAACTCACTTTGCCCTTTGTATAGTACTGGTAGTGTACACTGACTAGCTAGTGACCCATATTTCAAAGAACCCCACTCTAATAAAAGCCAAACAAACTCAGCTCTTTTCATACCCTGGCTATGAAAATGTTAGTTCCGAAGGGAAACTTAAGTGAACAAATTCACCTTGCAGGAAAAAACAATGAAAATTAAGAAATAAGCCCTAGCTATATATGAAAATGTTAATTTAACTGAGTTGCCTTTGTCATGTCCAACAGGATACTTGATCCCAAAGGGATGGAAAGTACTGCCTTTGTTTCGGAACATTCATCATAATCCTGAAATTTTTGTTGATCCGCATAAATTCGATCCATCAAGATTTGAGGTAATATATGGAAGGGTTCACATAACCCTAATTGCAGTTTACTTTATCAATATACTTCCAGTTCTTCATTGTTTAAACATGTAAAATTTGAAAATCTAATTAGCTTCTAATTAATTAATTGGGTTTGATTTATTGCATCACAGCTTGGAGTAAAACCCAACACGTTCATACCATTTGGAAATGGCCTTCATACCTGTCCAGGAAATGAAGTTGCCAAGCTAGAAGTGCTTATTTTTATCCACCATCTTGTTAACAAGTTCAGGTACGATTGTATGTATATTTTTCTCATCAGTCGGGTTCAATCCCTACTGATCCTCCTACCTTTCATCTTAACAACTAACAATTTAAGTTATTTAACTCAATAACATTATCATTTAAAAAAAAAATAATAATAAAAAAAAAAAAAAAAAAAACTCAAATCTTGAAATTGATAGGGTTTAGGGCTGGTTTGGTATTGCTGTGCTTTGAAAAAAAAGCTGCTTCTGCTGTGCTGTGAGAATAAGCAGCTGTGAAATAAAGCAGCAAAGTGTTTGGTAAAATTTTTTGTAAAAGTGCTTTTGGAAAAAAAAAAAAAGCAATATTATAGTGTTTAGTAAACTTTTATGTAAAACAGATGTGAAAAAAAAGCCAGTTTTTCAAAGCTGGGTTTTGCAGCTTCTTGTTTTTGGCTTTTTTCACCCAAAACTGTGAAAAAAAACTAAAGCTGAATGTTTACCAAACACAAAAATAGCTCCCCAACTTTTTTTGATACCAGCTGTTTTCAGAATCACCTTAGTACCAAACCAGACCTTAATCTGCTGCAGGTGAGAAGTGGTAAGGTCCCGTGGTGGGGGGTGGGGGTTCATTACGACACATTTCAAATACCTCAGCAAGGACTTCCAGCCAAGTTTTGGAAAGATTCAATCCGGTTAAGGACCACAAGGCCAGGCTAGCAGGGAGGAAATGAAAAACTGATGTAGTTTATAAAAGATAAATTATAATGTAGTTTCTCTTGAGAAGTTAGGTGTTGATTCTGATTCCTTAGTATCCACACTTGAGAGGTCTTCCAATATTAGATATAAATACCACTTATTAGACTAAAGACGTATTTAGTAGCTTTTTGTTATTTAAAAACATATTTGCATCAATATTGAGATTCCTTTTATTTTCCCCTTTGAAAAATAGAAATTCTACTTTTTAGATTAAATACCTAGGACCCTCAACCCTTTATTGGTCTCAACTTTTTAAAACATTCCAAATAAGTACTCAATCTATTGAAAATGTCATATCCGTTAAGCCCCAGTTAATTTTTTCATTAAATGTGTATGTGGCAACAATGAATCCCACTTTTTAACTTACATGGACACTAAAATAATAAAAAAAAAAACTTCAGAAAAGATATGAAGATGAAAAAAAAAAAAAAAAAAACAAATTTACAAATACAATAGAAAACAAAAATGAAGATTGGGAAATATCAAGCTCTTGCCACGTCCAAGCTCAACCTATGACCACCAAAACCCCATCCCAACCTTTATGTTCCGAACTCACCAACTAGGTATATCATGATTAACATTAATACTAGTTGCCTCAAAATCTAAATTTCAAACATAGATGGTATAATATAGAACCCAATGATCAAACGGTAATGAATTGAATAAAAAATGGACCTAAATTGAAATTACATTAGGAGGGCAATCTCCTAACAAATAAGAGGGTTAAGAATTCAGATAGAGTTTCAAGGAACTTGTTTTGCTCATGTGATTTCCTCACTTGCTGATTTTTGGCTCGTAAGCTTTCAGTTTTTCTTTGTGGGTGTGAAGATGGTGATGACTGCATCATGGCAATCCATACCATTTTGGAAAGCACCATGACCTTCTTCTCGATGTTGGAGGCCTGAGTTTGAGGGTGGAATTGGTACTTGTGCATTGGGTTTGGAGGTGATAGCATGATGGGGGGTGGTGGTGGCATTAGTTGGTGGAGGCCATGCTTCCATGACCATCTATTAATTTTGTAGACAATGCCCTAGTTAAAAAGGTTGGGTACTTGTTTGGAATGTTTAAAACGGTTGAGCCACTTGGTACTACGATCTAGTGATATTCCTTAAGAGGTCTTAGGTTCGATTCTTACCAAAGATGAATTTGAACCGTATTATTATAGCTAGTCCAATGCGAAGCTTAGCCTACTCCGCTAGCACTATACTATCTTTTGTTCAAAAAACAGAGAACAAAAAAATAGGTTGCGACAAATTTAGAATGACACTAAAAATAGGTACTTAATTTTATTATATGACTGGGATTTCGATCGTGCACAGAGATAAAAGAGCACACCGTAAAAGAAGAGGAAACATAAAATAATGATGATATTGAGCCCATTAAAACTGGAGTAAAACCTGGCCCGACCCGTCAACTCCAAAATGTCAGTTGACCTTACTAGTTTACAACTAGGCGCGTTAAAAAATTAATTTCCTGGCCCAATCGGTCGGTGTATCAAAACACCCAAATTCCCTTCCCAAATTTGATTTGCAAACAGTGACCTCCTCAGAGCTTCCGGGCGAAGAAACATCAAATTCCTCCAGATAAAAGACACTTTCTTCGACTTTCATACTTCACGCGTCGCTAAATGGTATACTTCTCAATGCAATTTCCAGCTCAATTTTCAATCTTTTAACATCTTTAGCTCATTTTTTGGTTAATCTTATTTGGTAAAATTGCATACTTTGAACGATTTAATTTGATCGATTGATGGAATTTGAAAAATATGGATATGGGTCTTTCAATTTGATAGATTTTGGTTGCTGGGTAGGGTTTTGATTGACTTGGTTTGTCTGAATTTGGTAATGGGTTGATAGACTAGCCTTTACAGAGGGGCATCTAGGAAGGAGAAACCCAGAGGGAGACATCATGGGTTAACTCAACAAAAGAGGCAAGAGATTAAGGAGGCATTCGAGTTATTCGACACCGATGGCTCAGGTACTGCAAAGTTACGATTTTGATTAAGATTTTTTGAAGGGTTTGATGTCATTGGCTTACATTTTTTGTATAAGAATGTTTGATTAAATTCATGGTTTTTTATGTTGATCATATTGTGTTGTTTAGGCACCATTGATGCCAAGGAACTGAATGTTGCCATGAGGTATGAGTTCTTAACTCATGCTTTGTGATTAATTATTTGTTTAGTCATCTAAATGTTTACAGCTGATTGTTTATTTTTTTCGTGACAGGGCTCTCGGTTTTGAGATGACCGAAGAGGTAACTTACCGTCTACATACATTCACTTGTTAAGCTTGTGTTTGTGTGTTTGAATATGGTTTTCCTAAAATTGTATTGCGTATGTTATTATCTCTAATTTGTCTGTGTACGGTTTAAAACTTTAAATTAAAACCTGGTGGTGAGACTGAGTAATATTTTCCGATTGGGAATTAAGTTTTTCCGTATGTTTGCTTGGCTCTAAATGGTTAGGCGCGTCTCTATTTTCTGGCCCTCTAGATTATCTGTTGATTTTTCTACACGTTTAGCTTTTGCTGTTTCATTTTTGCCATGTTCTCTGGAACCTCATTACAAACTAATAGTATGTTAAGAGGTGAACATATTTATCATTTGAATTTCTTGAGATTCCTAGTAATTTTCTTTCTATTTGTTATTCAATATTTGGTACGTTGACTGAATGGCTAACATGTTGCTCTGTTGTTTCTTTGCAGCAAATTAATCAAATGATTGCAGATGTTGACAAGGATGGAAGTGGTGCTATCGACTTTGATGAGTTTGCACACATGATGACAGCCAAAATTGGAGAACGGGACACAAAGGAGGAACTCATGAAAGCATTCCAGCTCATCGACCTAGATCGCAATGTATTGTTTTGCTTATTCAATATTAGTTTTGTTTCAGTTTGGAATACTTAAATTCAAATACTTGTGTTGTTTCAGTCTGTCAATACTTAACCCCATTCTTTCCGGATTTGAATCCAGGGAAAGATATCTGCTGCAGACATTAAAAACATTGCAAAGGATCTGGGTGAGAACTTCACTGACAGAGAGATCCAAGAGATGATTGAGGAAGCAGACCGAGATCGTAAGTGCATAAATATATATAAACCATCATCAAAAGATAAACCACCCCCCTTTTGATGCCATCAACCTTTTTCTCCTGTGTGCCACTGCTTTGTAATCGTTGATTATAATTTCGCTGATCCTAGAGGTTATGGCTTGAAATATACAGGTGATGGAGAAGTTAATGCTGATGAGTTTATCAGGATGATGAAGAGAACAGCATACGGGTATTAGAACTTGTAAGCTTTTAGCCTTCTGCGTGATGTCGAGGTCGTGATCCATGTAGAATTATTGTGTGATTTATAACTTTAAACAAAAGCCTTTTCGTTTTGCTTTGAGAATGTTTTGTAGTATGGTAAATCTTAAACATAACTATGGTGCCTAGTGTTGAGTGTGGTGGTGGTACTATGTAAAATTTTAAATGTTAGTTCATGAAAAATGCTAATTATGATTGATGGTATTACTATTGTTTTGGTTACAATGGAAGGAATCGAAGTTTTGACTCACCGTAATTGTAACTCATTTCCGCTTTCTCACTCGTTGCTTGTGCTAACCTCGAGTCTCAAATATATAATGAAGCTGATATTTGCACTCATAAAATATCATCTTGTCTCGACTTCTGTGTAAAAAGGAAGAGAATGGTGTTGCATGGCATTTTTGGAGCGTTAATAAAAATTCTCTTAAAACTTTTTAGGTTACAAAATATTCGGAGATCATTTTCTGTTGACAATTGTCGGTTTTGTTATAGGGCTCATGTTGTATCTCGTTTCCTTTGCACATGTTGGTTGAGCCAGTTGAGCTAGACCGTTTGCCCAGATGACCAAAGTAGGTTAGCCCAGATGACCAAATACAAATCTTAACGGCTAGCTTTGGGCTCCAATCTCAGAGTCTTAATGGAGTAATGAGTTCCTTCCTCCGCCTATCCAATACTCTTTCTTCTTCTCCGTTAATTCTCTCTCTTGTCAGACACAAACATTATTCAATCAACTCCAAAACCACCCACTTCCTCCGTCAACTAAAACTCTGCAAAACGTGCGAGGACACGAAGCCTCTCACCTCCTTCTCATAGTACAAGGACTTGTTAAGGATTTTTTTTCTGGTAGACCAATTCGTTAGGTCCAGTTTTTCATCTGGGTTCTCATATTTGCACTCATAAAATATCATCTCTCTCTCTCTCTCTCTCTCCAACAAATCCAAAGGCCAGGGCTTGGCCTGCAGAACCTGGTAATCCGGTACCTTAGCAATCACGGCTTCTACCATGACCTCTTGTATGTCAACCTGCATTCCCGGGCTTCCGGTTGCCCTTCTGATGACTTCACGTTTCCATTCCTCATCAAGGCGTGCGCGGCTCTCGCTGCGATTAGGTCTGGCAAAGAGGTTCATTGTGTTGTGATCAGAGCAGTGTTTGAGCAAAACCTTTTCATACAGACTGCCTTGATTGATTTATATGCAAAAACCGGTTGTTTAGGGTTGGCACATGAATTGATTGATGAATTTGTGTTAACTATAAAGTTTAGGAGAGATTGGTTATTCTCACCACCAGTGTCAGGATATACCCACAACCTCGAGCTGAAAAGATTTACATGTGGCACTTAACTACCAACTGCCACCGGTATGGATTTATAAAAGATTTTACAAATCATGCACCAACGAGAACTGTTGACAATAAAACTCATATTTTAATGGAGCGACACAAAAGGTAGGAACTTTACCAACGGTTATTTGTTCAAAAGTAAAAGTCCTCTAGTTTTCATTGGTCGGTTAATTAGTTTAGGTTGGTTGCCAATGTCCAAATCCGAATAGCTGGCTATACAGTTTATGAAATAGACAAGTTGTAGGCTCATGTCAAATTCTAAGCTGGATGTTGAACCGTTGGTTAATCTTTTGACACGAGCTACAATTTGTCATTTGTCATTAACATGGGAAAGGCAGCTGTTTGGATTTTAGACATAGGAGACCAACCGACCAAGACACGTCATTTGACCTGACTCTGACCATTCGCAGTCCTCTAAAACGAAACCCGTACTAAACATGGAAAGGAAAAAGAAAGCGTCTCTCTTTAGTCTACTCAAATGAAAAGTCATGTACTTTCACTTTTGATACATACATACAATTGGGAAGTTCTCCATTCCTATCTAACTATATGTATCAAACGAGCCTTTAAAGTATTGTCTTGTGTTTGTACACTATAACGATTAAACTCATGTCTAATTCATACTTCAACACTATTTTTGTCTACTTCATCATATCCTTCTTCATCTTTGGTTGTGGTCACTCTTCTCTTTAACGAGGAGAGTGTACATAGTTGTTCGATCATTCTCTTATGCTGAGAAGATTATTTGTAGAGTATATGGCCCATAACTAAAACTTATCTTTCAGAAGCAATTTTTTTTTTTTTTTAAATGAGGCAAAATCGTATTTTTAGCTTGTGAGTGTCTGAATCCGAAGGTAAAAAACAAACCCAAAAAACGACCATTGCAGTACAGTGTCTGAATTCAAATGTAAAAATAGCTTGTAGGAGGCGTGTAAGTGATGAAAAAGCGAAAACAGAAAATGGACACTGTAACGCAGTGTCTGAATCCAAAAATAAAAAATAGATTAGGAAGAGGACACTGCGTTGAAGTGTCTGAATCCAAATATAAAAACAAGTATCTAGTAGGCGTGTGAATGATGAAAAAAAACGAAATCATGAAATGGACACTGCAATGCAGCGTCTAAATGCAAATGTAAAAAACAAAATCAGAAAATAGACATTGCACGTGTTGACCTATTCCAAAATATAAAAAAGTATGAGAAATTGAGTGTCAATTAAAGTGGGTGCCAGTTGTAGTGACAGATTTTGTAATTTTTTTTATATTTTAAATGGAAAATCACCCTAAATAAGAATACATTTGAGGGCCAACACTGCACTACAGTATCTAACTATATCTTTATGTTATTTATTTATTTTTTTTAGAAAAAGGGGACCAGTTGGTGTTTTCGTCACTGCAGTCCACCTTTTCAGGAGTCGAGAAGACTCAGAGACATTTTAGCCTCTCCATGGTCGCCATTGTACGATTCACTAGCTCAAAAATTGAACCCGAGATGTACTATGTGAAATATGAGTTTGGAATTTATTCGTAACTTTGAGTCACCCCACGATAGCATGACATCAATCTGACGGCGAACCCGTGCCAGTTGATTTCGACACGTTGACAACCAACATTTCATGCTATCCAAAGGTGTCATCCAAGGTAAGGACGGAGGAAAACTCCAAAAAAGACTTATTTCCGTTGAGTGCACGTGACAAGCTCTCGTTGAGGCGAAAACGGAAACTCGCATGAGAAAGGCTGCGCTGTCAACCACTTGCTGTGCCGCGCCAACACCATTTTAGCGAAGCCAGCGATAAACTCAGCATATCTACGTGGCGGTGTAAACTCGAGCTGGACAACCAGTGGGCCCCGCCTACCCATCTGAATGGGCAACCCCCTCCCGGAAACCCGCATAAAGAAACATGTTCAGATTCCATAGAGATTTGCTTCAGTCATACAAGACATTTGGCATCTTCTTCATCAAATTCCTCAACAAGTGAATATGGTTGCAGAGGTTTTGCAGCTGTTGGTCATTTTTATGATCACTCTTATACCTAGTTCAATAACTTTCACAATTTAAAGTTTATTTTGGAATTAATTATATTATATAAAATTTAAAAAAAAATGTGAGTTATTTTGATTCAGTTTCATAAATAATATGGGTTATTTTGCTATAGTTTCAGAAATAGTGTAGGTTATTTTGGTTTAGTTTCATAAATAGTGTGGGTTATTTTGCTATAGTCCTAGAAATAGTGTGGGTTATTTTGGTTCAATTTCATAAATAGTGCGAGTTATTTTGTTATAATTCCAAATATAGTGTGAGTTATTTTGGTTTAGTTTTAAATAATGCAGGTTATCTTGCTATATTTCCAGAAATAGTGTGGCTTACTTTGGTTCAGTTTCATAAATAGTATGAATTATTTTGTTATAGTTCCAAAAATAATGTGGGTTATTTTGATTTAGTTTCATAAATAGTGTGGGTTATTTTGTTATAGTTCCAGAAATAATGCAGGTTATTTTTATTCAGTTTCATAAATAGTGTGAATTATTTTGTTATAGTTCCAGAAATAGTGTGGTTTAGTTTGCAATAGTTCCAGAAATAATGTGGGCTATTTTGATTCAGTTTCATAAATAGTGAGTTATTTTGATTCAGTTTCATAAATAGTGAGTTATTTTGATTCAGGTTCATAAATAGTGTGCGTTATTTTGTTATTATTCCATAAATAGTGTGGGTTAGTTTGCGATAGTTTCATAAATAGTGTGAGTTATTTTGGCTTAGTTTTATAAACATTGTGAGTTATTTTGTTATAGTTTTAGAAATAGTGTGCATTATTTTGATTCTATTTCATAAATAGTGTGGGTTATTTTGTTATAGTTCTAAAAATAGTGTGGGTTATTTTCATTCAGTTTCATAAATAGTGCGGGTTATTTTGTTACAATTCCAGAAATAGTGTGGGTTAGTTTGCGATAGTGTTATTTTGATTAAGTTTCATAAATAGTGTGAGTCATTTTGTTATAGTTCCAGAAATAGTGTGAGTTATTTTGATTAAGTTTCATAAATAGTGTGAGTCATTTTGTTATAGTTCCAGAAATAGTGTGGACCATCTCAATAATATAGGAAAGGTGATGGGTAAAGTCAATTAAGCTATAAGGAAAATGAAGCTAATAGATTTTTAGTTTTTAGTCTTTATTTTCTTGCTAGAAATAGAGGCTTACATGAAACGGGAGGGATGAATAAGGATATAGGAAAGGTGACGGGTAGGATACGGAACAAATGCAGATGGAATCGTACACAACATGAAAACAAAACTAAACAATTTTGAGTAGGTTGTCTTTTTCCTGTCTTGGTTAACATTTTATGTCATTCCATGTGCATTTCTTCCTCCTACCACACAGTTCACAACAATTTTTCTTTTTTAATAATGAAGGATTGGATGAGGCTTTCGAGTAGAACAATGTAGGAGCGGAGATAAAATATATTAATAAAAAGATTACATTGCCACAACTACATACGAAAAGCGAAACAACAACAAACTAGATCATATCCATTAAGCCATCCACTGTGGAAGTATGATATATGCCGGTGCACTGATCAATCACGAATGCAGATGCAATTTGTAGCATGAAACAGGGTGGACATCAAAAATCCCAATGAGGTATTATTACACAAGTTAATGACATTAAATTTATAATCCAACTTGGAACGAAAGCACCACTTTTAAGGGATTTAAGAAATGGAAGAGTTGACAAAAAAACTCATTCAGAAATCAACAAAAATATCACCACGGTGCTAATTAGAGCTTATCTTTGGGGCTTAATTTTCTGATATCATTCTTCTCACCAAGGAGGAAAATATATAATGTGCAAGAGTGATTTACAAGGAAAGAAATTAACATCAAATAACCTAATTAAAATCTGATTATAAGGACTCAAAAAGGTAACTAAACTAATTACAAAAGGTCAACTCTCCAACACTCCCCCTCAAGTTGGTGCATAAATGTCGTTCATGCCCAACTTGACAAGAGAGTTGTCGAACGCTTGACTTCCAATAGCTTTAGTTAAGATATCCGCTAATTGATCCTCTGACTTTACAAACAGGAATTGAATAATATTCCCATCCAACTTCTCCTTAATGAAGTGTCTGTCAACTTCCACGTGCTTTGTGCGATCATGTTGAATTGGGTTGTGTGAGATATCGATAGCTGCTTTATTATCACAAAATAAATCTGAGGCTGAATTCGAAGAATACCCGAGTTCACCAAATAACCTCCGAAGCCATAATAGTTCACATACTCCTTTTGTCATACCCCTGTATTCCGCCTCTGCACTTGATAAAGCAACCACTTTCTGTTTCTTACTTCGCCAAGTCACTAAGTTTACTCCCACAAATGTAAAGTAACCAGATGTGGACCGACGATCAGTAACGTTGCCTGCCCAATCTGCATCGGTGTAACCCTCTATTCGACAATGATCATTCTTGGAAAACATAATGCCTCTACCTGGTGAGGACTTCAGGTATCGTAGGATGCATTCAACTGCACCCATATGTGCCTCACTCAGAGAATGCAAAAATTGACTAACAACACTTACTGCGTATGCAATATCAGGCCTGGTGTGAGATAAATAAATTGACCTCCCAACTAACCTTTGATAACGATATCTGTTAGTGGGAACTTGATCAGGGTACATGGCAAGGTGGTGATTTTGGACTATAGGGGTGTCAGCCGGTTTACAATCAAGCATTCTGGTTTCGGTTAATAAGTCTAGAACATATTTTCTTTGAGACAGAAATATACCCTGTTTAGATCGAGCGACTTCTATCCCCAAGAAATATTTCAAACCACCTAGATCTTTCATCTCGAACTTGGTTGCTAGGTAATCTTTGAGCCTTGAGATTTCCTCTTTGTCATCACCCGTAACAATCATATCGTCCACATAGATGATAAGTGCCGTCAATTTCCCCATTCGACGTTTCAAGAAAAAGTGTATGATCAGAATTGCTCTGCATGAACCCATATTTCCTCATAGTCGTCCGAAACCTCCCAAACCATGCTCGAGGTGATTGTTTCAACCCATACAACGCTTTATTCAACTTGCACACTACTCCGGGTTGTAAAACCGATGCATAACCAGGTGGAATATCCATATACACTTCTTCTTTAAGATTACCATGTAAGAAAGAATTTTTCACATCAAATTGTTGTAATGGCCAATCTAAGTTGGCCGCCAATGAAAGTAATACTCTTACCGTATTAATCTTGGCTACCGGGGCAAATGTCTTTGTATAATCAACAGCATACATCTGAGTGTATCCCTTGACCACCAATCGTGCTTTGTATCGTTCAACAGACCCATCAGCTTTGTACTTGATGGTGTTCACCCATCGACACCCAACTCTCTTCTTTCCTTGAGGAAGTGGAACTAAATCCCACGTTTGATTTTTCTAGAGTGTAGCCATTTCTTCCTCCATTGCCTTGGTCCATCGATCGTCAGATAGTGCCTCCTTCAATGAACTTGGTATGCTATCATTGGATATTTGTTGTACAAAAGCTTTGCCGGGTTCTAATAACTTCTGTGATGACACATAGTTGGCAATGAGGTATTTAGAGCCTTTCGTTGTGTCCGGTGAATATCGATTGGGTGGCTTTCCCCGGTTGTGCCTGAAAGGTAATTGATAATTCAAAACAACGGTATCATCAACAGGGATAGTAAAGCATACCTCAGGAATATTCTCATGAGTAAGGTCATCTAGTGGTACTATATTTGGAGATGAGGGGGGAGTAGTATCAGTAGAAGTATCAAAGTTGACAAGTGGCAGCACTGTTGCCGTGGGTGAGGACGACATTGCCGTGCCTGCCATTGATTCTATGGGTAGCACTACGGCTGATGTTGGCTGAGCTGGTAACACAGCCGCTATAGGCTCGGCTAGTGGCAGCGGAAGATCAATACTATCATTCCAATCCTTCTCATTATGATGTGTCTTGCCCTGATGAGGATGATTGGAAAAATCTGAAGGGTAATACATCTCAGACTCAGAAAAAGTGACATCCATAGTAACATACATTCGACGGGAAGGAGGATGGAAACAACGGTACCCTTTTTGATGGAGTTCGTACCCCATAAAAATACAACGGAAAGCACACGGTTCAAGTTTCGTCCCTTGATTTTTATGAAGATGAACAAATGCAACACATCCAAAAAACCGAGGTGGGAGTACCAAAATCGACGATAGATGCACGAAAGTAGCAAGGACTTGTAAGGGAGTAAGAAAATCCAGGACTTTGGATGGCAGACGGTTGATAAGATAAGTGGCAGTTTGAGGAGCAACATCCCAAGAAGAACGGGGAACAGACGCGCCAATCAAGAGTGAGCGAGCCGTTTCTAAGAGATGACGATTTTTGCGCTCAGCCACCCCGTTCTGTTGAGGAGTCTGAGGACAAGTAGTTTCGTGAAGAATTCCGTGATTAGTTAAATAATGGGAAAATTCATTATTAACATATTCACCACCGTTATCGGAACGCAAAATCCGTATTGTAGTAGAAAACGGTGTCTGAACCATGGTGTGGAAGGTCTTAAAAGCCAAAAAAACATCACTTTTATGCTTAAGAAGATATAACCACGTCATCTGTGTGCAATCGTCTATGAATGTTACAAACCATCGAATACCAGATGAAGTAGTAATTGGAGATGGTCCCCAAACATCCGAATGAACAAGACCAAAAGGAATAACACTTTTATTAGAATTCAGCGGATAAGAAACACGGTGACTCTTGGCGAGTATGCAAGTGTCACATTTAAAGTCTAAAAACTGAACAACCAACAAATAAATCCGGAAACATATGCTGCAAATAACTGAAAGATGGATGACCCAAACGGTGATGCCATAACAATGTCTCTTGTGATCAACAGCTCCTTGGGCGAGAGTGACCCATCCTGTACTGACATCATCCACAAAATAGAGATCCCCCATCTTAGTACCACGACCAATTATCTCATTCGTGAGAATATCCTGTATAAGACAAAACTTTGGATACATTAGCACACAACAGTTCAATTGTTCAGTAGCTTGGCCAGGAGACATCAATTTATGATTTAGTGAAGGTACAAGTAATGTATGAGGCAAAGAGAGAGAGGGCGTGAGGCGCACGGTGCCAGCGCCAGTTATCGGTGAGGTGACTCCATTAGCATTAGTAATACTACATCGGAGTGGAACAGTATCACAAGCTAAATCAATGGGATCATAAGTCATATGGTTTGTGGCACCGAAGTCAATGATCTATCCGAATCGTGTAACATCACTATTCATATTAAAAACATAACCATAGTTACCTGAGGACTCCGGAGACATGTCGGAAGAACTTGAAACCGGAGGAGGATCATCTTGAGATATCAAAGATAATTGGGACATGGAGGTGGCGAGATTGGCTTGCTTGTCTCGTTCCTGTTGCTTCTGAAGCTTCAACGGTTCCCACTAGTCAGGATAGCCATGTAATTAGAAGTAATTATCATGGCCATGCTTCTCACTACCGTAGTAAGTACAACCACCAGCCGGGACGGGTGGTTTAGGACGAGAAGGGCTAGCTTTACTGTTGGAGATTGATAGCACAAACATAAATAATATCGCCTGGAAAGGGAAAGATCCAACTCACTTTGCCCTTTGTATAGTACTGGTAGTGTACACTGACTAGCTAGTGACCCATATTTCAAAGAACCCCACTCTAATAAAAGGCCACACAAACTCAGTTCTTTTCATACCCTGGCTATGAAAATGTTAGTTCCGAAGGGAAACTTAAGTGAACAAGTTCACCTTGCAGGAAAAAACAATGAAAATTAAGAAATAAGCCCTAGCTATATATGAAAATGTTAATTTAACTGAGTTGCCTTTGTCATGTCCAACAGGATACTTGGTCCCATAGGGATGGAAAGTAGTGCCTTTGTTTCGGAACATTCATCATAATCCTGAATTTTTTTTTTATCCGCATAAATTCGATCCATCAAGATTTGAGGTAATATATGGAAGGGTTCACATAACCCTAATTGCAGTTTACTTTATCAATATACTTTCAATTCTTCATTGTTTAAACATGTAAAATTTGAAAATCTAATGAGCTTCTAATTAATTAATTGGGTTTGATTTATTGCATTACAGCTTGGAGTAAAACCCAACACGTTCATACCATTTGGAAATGGCCTTCATACCTGTCCAGGAAATGAAGTTGCCAAGCTAGAAGTGCTTATTTTTATCCATCTTGTTAACAAGTTCAGGTACGACCGTATGTATATTTTTCTCATCAGTCGGGTTCAATCCCCACTGATCCTCCTACCTTTCATCTCAACAACTAACAATTTAAGTTATTTAACTCAATAACATTATCATCAAAAAAAAAAAACTCAAATCTTGAAATTGATAGGGCTTAATCTGCTGCAGGTGAGAAGTGGTAAGGTCCCGTGGTGGGGGGTGGGGGTTCATTACGACCCATTTCAAATACCTCAGCAAGGACTTCCAGCCAAGTTTTGGAAAGATTCAATCCGGTTAAGGACCACAAGGCCAGGCTAGCAGGGAGTAAAATGAAAAACTGATGTAGTTTATAAAAGATAAATTGTAATGTAGTTTCTCTTGAGAAGTTAGGTTTTGATTCTGATTCCTTAGTATCCACAGTTGAGAGGTCTTCCAATATTAGATATAAATACCACTTATTAGACTAAAGACGTATTTAGTAGCTTTTTGTTATTTAAAAACATATTTTGGCATTTTGCATCAATATTGAGATTCCTTTTATTTTCTCCCTTGAAAAATACAAATTCTACTTTTTAGATTAAATACCTACGACCCTCAATCTTTTATTGGTCCCAACTTTTTTAAACATTCCAAATAAGTACTCAATCTATTGAAAATGTCATATCCGTTAAGCCCCAGTTAATTTTTTCATTAAATGTGTATGTGGCAACAATGAATCCCACTTTTTAACTTATATGGACACTAAAATAATAATAAAAATAACTTCAGAAAAGATATGAAGATGAAAAAAAAAAAAAAAAACAAATTTACAAATACAATAGAAAACAAAAATGAAGATTGGGAAATATCAAGCTCCTGCCACGTCCAAGCTCAACCTACGACCACCAAATCCCCATCCCAACCTTTATATTCCAAACTCACCAACTGGGTATATCATGATCAACATTAATACTAGTTGCCTCAAAATCTAAATTTCAAACATAGATGGTATAATATAGAACCCAATGATCAAACGGTAATGAATTGAATAAAAAATGGACCTAAATTGAAATTACATTAGGAGGGCAATCTCCCAACAAATAACAGGGTTAAGAATTCAGATAGGGTTTCAAGGAGCTTATTTTGCTCATGTGATTTCCTCACTTGCCGATTTTTGGCTGGTAAAGCTTTTAGTTTTTCTTTGTGGGCGTGAAGATGGTGATGACTGCATCATGACAGTCCATAACATTTCAGAAAGCACCATGACCTTCTTCTCGATGTTGGAGGCCTGAGTTTGAGGGTGGAATTGGTACTTGTGCATTGGGTTTGGAGGTGATGGCATGATGGGGGTGGTGGTGACATTAGTTGGTGGAGGCCATGCTTCCATGACCTTCTATTAATTTTGTAGACAAATCCCTAGTTAAAAAGGTTGGGTACTTGTTTGGAATGTTTAAAAAGGTTGAGCCACTTGGTACAACTGGGTTTGAGCAAAACCTTTTCATACAGACTGCCTTGATTGATTTATATGCAAAAACCGGTTGTTTAGGGTTGGCACATGAATTGATTGATGAATTTGTGTTAACTATAAAGTTTAGGAGAGATTGGTTATTCTCACCACCAGTGTCAGGATATACCCACAATCCCGAGCTGGAAAGATTTACATGTGTCACTTAACTGCCAACTGCCACTGGTATGGATTTATAAAAGTTTTTACAAATCACGCACCAATAAGAACTGTTGACAATAAAACTCATATTTTAATGGAGCGACACAAAAGGTAGGAACTTTACCAACGGGTATTTGTTCAAAAGTAAAAGTCCTCTAGTTTTCATTGGTCGGTTAATTAGTTTAGGTTGGCCGCCAATGTCCAAATCCGAATAGCTGGCTATACAGTTTATGAAATAGACAAGTTGTAGGCTCATGTCAAATTCTAAGCTGGATGTTGAACCGTTGGTTAATCTTTTGACACGAGCTACAATTTGTCATTTTTCATTAACATGGGAAACGCAGCTGTTTTGATTTTAGACATAGGAGACCAACCGACCAAGACACGTCATTTGACATGACTCTGACTATTCACAGTCCTCTAAAACGAAACCCGTACTAAACATGGAAAGGAAAAAGAAAGCGTCTCTCTTTAGTCTACTCAAATGAAAAGTCATGTACTTTCACTTTTGATACATTAAAAGTTTTTTTGGAGTTTTCCTCTGTCCTTAAGAATTTTATTTGGACTTTACCATTTTTCAAAAAATAAATAAATAACCTAACATAAAGATATAGTTAGATACGGCAGTGCAGTGTTGGCCCTCAACTGTTTTATATTTAGGGTGATTTTGCATTTAAATTATAAAAGAAAAAAATTATAAAATTTGCCACTACAACTAGCACCCACTTCAATTGACACCTCCTTGCTCATACTTTTTATATTTTGGAATAGATCAACACGTGCAGTGTCCGTTTTCTTATTCTGTTTTTTATAGTTGGATTCAAATGCTGCATTGTTATGTCCATTTCCTGATTTTATTATTATTTTTTTTTCATCATTCACATGCCTACTACATGCTTCCCTTTATATTTGAATTCAGACACTTCAACGTAGTGTCCGCTTCCTGATCTGTTTTTATTTTTGGATTCAGACATTGCGTTACAATGTCCATTTTCTGTTTTCGCTTTTTCATCACTTGCAGGCCTCCTACGAGAGGAAAACTGTAGCCAAATTGGAATTACTCGTCCCATTGTTCCTGGAATTATGCCCATTAATAACTACGAGGGTTCCATACCCCACTTTACAAACAAGAAAATAGCACACTGTAGATACCAACCAAGGTTACTGCTGCCTTGAAGCCTATCAAGGACAATGAAGAAGCTGTCAGATTATACGGAATTCACCTTGGAACCGAGATGTGCAAGAAGATTTTGGCTCATGGTATTAGGACATTGCGTCTTTATGCTCTCAACATGGAGAAAATCTGCATTGGCTATATTAACGGTTTTGTTTTCATATATTTCTTCTTCTGTTTGACTTGACTTCAGATGTACATCAAAATAATATGAGTTGTTTGATTAAAACTTACCACCAAATATGTTCCCCTTACAATTGTACTAACTACTTTGGCAGAATCTTGATCTGATTGAAGAATCCAAATCAAGGCCATTACCTTGGAGACGCCCTGCAAATGTATTCCGTGTTAAAGAAGATGTTCGTCCAATTTTCTGGTATGCAACACAACTGCTCCCCCAAATACACATACACCCGTAAGAAAATATCTAATCGTCCTGGCAATTGATGGTAGGGCTAATCGTCCCAAGAGCTACATATAAAAAACCTTTAATACTTATGATTTGATTGTTGAAATGTCTCTTCTTGCATATTAGCATATTTATGATTTTGATTGTTAACATATTTATGATTTGATTGTTGAAATGTATGCTTACTACACAGAGACCCCCCACCCTAGACACCTTTCCACTCGACCTTTCGATGGAAATTAAGTTAGTAATATTGACACGATCTTGTTCTCAACTTTTGCAGGTGCAAAGCAGCTACTTTTTGGTCAGTTTGGTAGATAATGACTACATCCGTGTGTTGGAGAGTTGACATTTTATAATTAGTTTAGTTACCTTTTTGAGTCCTTATGATCAGATTGTAATTAGGTTATTTGATGTTTATTTCTTTCCTTGTAAATCACTCTTGTACATTATATATTTTCCTCCTTGGTGAGAAGAATGATATCAGAAAATTAAGCCCCAAAGATAAGCTCTAATTAGCATGGTATCAAAGCAGAGATCCTAGGATTTCTGCTCTGCCCGTTCCCTCAAACAAACTCGGCCCTCCCATGGAAAACCTACCACCACTCCACGGTGGAAACAACCACATCCTAATCGATTCTACTCCTACACTAAACACTACTACCCTAATCGACCCTACCATGAATCCTACCCTACCTATACCGCAAGTTGTTACACAGATTGTCCATCATGATTCGTCTATTGCTTCGATTGGCATCAAACTTAATGGTGCCAATTATGGAGTTTGGTCTCAGATTGTTAAGATGTTTGTTGCTGGAAAAGACAAGTTGGGCTACTTGTTTGGGAGTAATCCCCAACCACCTATTGACGATCTGGCCTTCACCAAATGTTGTACAGAGAACGCTATTGTGAAGGGTTGACTCATCAACTCTATGGAACCCAATTTGATTGGGTACTTTCTTCGACTACTGACAGCAAAATAAGTGTGGGATGCGGTTGTTCACACGTATTATGACGGCTCCGATATATCTCAAGTCTATGATCTTACCTGCAAGGCCTCTCGCATGAGGCAAGATGGATGACCAGTGGAGACATACTATAGTGATCTTCAATCTTTGTGGCAGGAGATTGATTATCGTTGACCTAATCCGATGAAGTGCGGTACTGATATTGAAATTTTTAATAAAATAGTTCAAACGGATCGTGTGTACACTTTGCTTGCAGGATTGGATAAGATGTTTGATAAAATTCATAGTGATATTCTACGAACTGAGCCCCTTCCTTCCGTCGAACAAACTTTTGCCTATGTTTGCCGGGAGGGAATGCGACAAGCTGTGATGAATATCGAAGGACAGCTGCTAAGTGGGGCAGCCATGGTGGCTCGGCCTGCCACACGAGCTGTAGCTCCACCTTGTCCTCGTGCCCCCGATAAGTTACTTGCACTGAGCCCAAGACTGTAACCCCAGACTACTGCCCCGAGCCTAGCACAGGGCTTGTTTTTTGCTGCTAGGCCGGCCTCACGGCCCATCATGGGTCCCCGTCCTCCTCGTCCTAAACCACTAATCCCGGCTGGTGGTTGTACTTACTACGATAGTGAGAAGCATGGTCGTGATAGTTGCTTCCAATTGCATGGCTATCCTGACTGGTGGGAACCGTTGAAGCTTCAAAAACAACAGGAACGAGACAAGTAAGCCAAGCTTGGGCAAGCCAATCTTGCCACCTCTATGTCCCAATTATCTTTGATATCTCAAGATGATCCTCCTTCGGTTTCAAGTTCTTCCGACATGTCTCCGGAGTCCTCAGGTAACTGTGGTTATGTTTTTAATATGAATAGTGATGTTACTCCATCCGGATGGATCATTGACTCTGGTGGCACAGACCATATGACTTATGATCCCACTGATTTAGCTTGTGATACTGTTCCACTCCGACGTAGTATTACTAATGCTAATGGAGTCACCTCACCGGTAACTGGTGCTGGCACCGTGCGCCTTACGCCCACTCTCTCTTTGCCTCATACATTACTTGTACCTTCACTAAATCATAAATTGATGTCTCCTGGCCAAGCTACTGAACAATTGAACTGTTGTGTGCTAATGTATCCAAAGTTTTGTCTTATACAGGATATTCTCACGAATGAGATAATTGGTCGTGGTACTAAGATGGGGGATCTCTATTTTGTGGATGATGCCAGTACAAGACGGGTCACTCTCGCCCAAGGAGCTGTTGATCACAAGAGACATTGTTATGGCATCACCGTTTGGGTCATCCATCTTTCAGTTATTTGCAGCATATGTTTCCAGATTTATTTGTTGGTTGTTCAGTTTCAGACTTTAAATGTGACACTTGCATTCTCGCCAAGAGTCACCATGTTTCTTATCCGCTGAATTCTAATAAAAGTGTTATTCCTTTTGGTCTTATTCATTCGGATGTTTAGGGACCATCTCCAATTACTACTTCATCTGGTATTCGATGGTTTGTAACATTCATAGACGATTGCACACAGATGATGTGTTTTTTCAGCTTTTAAGACCTTCCACACCATGGTTCAGACACCGTTTTCTACTACAATACGGATTTTGCGTTTTGATAACGATGGTGAATATGTTAATAATGAATTTCTCCATTATTTAACTAATCACAGAATTCTTCACGAAACTACTTGTCCTCAAACTTCTCAACAGAACGGGGTGGCTGAGCGCAAAATCGTCATCTCTTAGAAACGGCTCGCTCACTCTTGATTGGTGCGTCTGTTCCCCGTTCTTCTTGGGATGTTGCTCTTCAAACCGCCACTTATCTTATCAACCGTCTGCCATCCAAAGCCCTGAATTTTCTTACTCCCTTACAAGTCCTTGCTACTTTTGGGCATCTACCGTCGATTTTGGTACTCCCACCTCGGGTTTTTGGATGTGTTGCATTTGTTCATCTTCATAAAAATCAATGGACGAAACTTGAACCGTTTGCTCTCCGTTGTATTTTTATGGGGTACGAACTCCATAAAAAAGGGTACCGTTGTTACCACCCTCCTTCCTATCGAATGTATGTTACTATGGATGTCACTTTTTCCGATTTTGAGATGTATTACCCTTCAGATTCTTCCAATCCTCCTCATTAGGGGAAGAGACATCATAATGAGAAGGATTGGAATGATAGTATTGATCTTCCGCTGCCACTAGCCGAGCCTATAGCGGCTGCGTTACCAGCTCAGCCAACAGCAACCGTAGTGCTGCCCATAAAATCAACGGCAGGCACGGCAATGCCGTCCTCACCCACGGCAACAGTGCTGCCACTTGTCAACTTTGATACTTCTACTGATACTACTCCCCCTTCATCTCCAAATATAGTACCACTAGATGGCCTTACTTCTGAGAATATTCCTGAGGTATGCTTTATTATCCTTGTTGATGATACCGTTGTTCTGAATTATCAATTACCTTTCAGGCACAACCGGGCAAAGCTACCCAATCGATATTCACCGGACACAACGAAAGGCTCTAAATACCTCATTGCCAACTATGTGTCATCACAGAAGTTATCAGAACCCGACAAAGCTTTTGTACAACAAATATCCAATGATAGCACACCAAGTTCATTGAAAGAGGCACTATCTAACGATCGATGGACCAAGGCAATGGAGGAAGAAATGGTTGCACTCCAGAAAAATCAAATGTGGGATTTAGTTCCACTTCCCCAAGGAAAGAAGAGAGTTGGGTGTCGATGGGTGTACACCATCAAGTACAAAGCTAATGGGTCTGTTGAATGATACAAAGCATGATTGGTGGCCAAGGGATACACTCAGATGTATGGTGTTGATTATACAGAGACATTTGCCCCACTAGCCAAGATTAATACGGTAAGAATATTGCTTTCATTGGCGGCCAACTTAGATTGGCCATTACAGCAATTTGATGTGAAAAATTCTTTCTTACATGGTAATCTTAAAGAAGAAGTGTATATAGATATTCCACCTAGTTATGCATTGGTTTTACAACCCGGAGTAGTGTGCAAGTTGAATAAAGCGTTGTATGGGTTGAAACAATCACCTCAAGCATGGTTTGGGAGGTTTCGAACGGCTATGAGGAAATATGGGTTCAGGCAGAGCAATTCTGATCATACACTTTTTCTTGAAACGTCGAATGGGGAAATTGACGGCACTTATCATCTATGTGGACGATATGATTGTTACGGGTGATGACAAAGAGGAAATCTCAAGGCTCAAAGGTTACCTAGCAACCGAGTTCGAGATGAAAGATCTTGGTGGTTTGAAATATTGCTTGGGAATAAAAGTAGCTCGATCTAACCAGGGTATATTTCTGTCTCAAAGAAAATATGTTCTAGACTTATTAACTGAAACCGGAATGCTTGATTGTAAACTGGTTGACACCCCTATAGTCCAAAATCACCATCTTGCTATGTACCATGATCAAGTTCTCACTAACAGAGATCGTTATAAAAGGTTAGTTGGGAGGTTAATTTATTTATCTCACACCAGGCCTGATATTGCATACGCAGTAAGTGTTGTTAGTCAATTTATGCATTCTCCAAGTGAGGCACATATGGGTGCAGTTGAACGCATCCTACGATACCTGAAGTCCTCACCAGTAGAGGCATTATGTTTTCCAAGAATGATCATTGTTGAATAGAGGGTTACACCGATGCAGATTGGGCAGGCAGCGTTATTGATCGTCGGTCCACATCTAGTTACTTTACATTTGTGGGAGGAAACTTAGTGACTTGGCGGAGTAAGAAACAGAAAGTGGTTGCTTTATCAAGTGCAGAGGCAGAATATAGGGGTATGGCAAAAGGAGTATGTGAACTATTATGGCTTTGAAGGTTACTTGGTGAACTCGGGTATCCTTCGAATTCAGCCTCAGATTTATTTTGTGATAATAAAGCAGCTATCAATTCAACATGATCGCACAAAACACGTGGAAGTTGACAGACACTTCATTAAGGAGAAGTTGGATGGGAATATTATTCAATTCCCGTTTGTAAAGTCAGAGGATCAATTAGTGGATATCTTAACTAAAGCTATTGGAAGTCAAACGTTCGACAACTGTCTTGTCAAGTTGGGCATGAACGACATTTATGCACCAACTTGAGGGGGAGTGTTGGAGAGTTGACCTTTTGTAATTAGTTTAGTTACCTTTTTGAGTCCTTATAATCAGATTGTAATTAGGTTATTTGATGTTAATTTCTTTCCTTGTAAATCACTTTTGTACATTATATATTTTCCTCCTTGATGAGAAGAATGATATCAGAAAATTAAGCCCCAAAGATAAGCTCTAATTAGCACCGTGATGATATTTTTGTTGATTTCTGAATGAGTTTTTTTGTGAACTCTTCCATTTCTTAAATCCCTTAAAAGTGGTGCTTTCGTTGCAAGTTGGATTATAAATTTAATGTCATTAACTTGTGTAATAATACCTCATTGGGATTTTTGATGTCCACCCTGTTTCATGCTACAAATTGCATCTGCATTCGTGATTGATCACTGCACCGGCATATATCATACTTCCACAGTGGATGGCTTAATGGATATGATCTAGTTTTTTGTTGTTTCGCTTTTCGTATGTAGTTGTGGCAATGTAATCTCTTTATTAATATATTTTATCTCCGCTCCTACATTGTTCTACTCGAAAGCCTCATCCAATCCTTCATTATTAAAAAAGAAAAATTGTTGTGAACTGTGTGGTAGGAGGAAGAAATGCACATGGAATGACATAAAATGTTAACCAAGACAGGAAAAAGACAACCTACTCAAAATTGTTTAGTTTTGTTTTCATGTTGTGTACGATTCCATCTGCATTTGTTCTGTATCCTACCGGTCACCTTTCCTATATCCTTATTCATCCCTCCTGTTTCATGTAAGCCTCTATTTCTAGCAAGAAAATAAAAACTAAAAACTAAAAATCTATTAGCTTCATTTTCCTTATAGCTTAATTGACTTTACCCATCACCTTTCCTATATTACTGAGATGGTCCACACTATTTCTGGAACTATAACAAAATAACTCACACTGTTTATGAAACTTAATCAAAATAACTCACACTATTTCTGGAACTATCGCAAACTAACCCACACTATTTCTGGAATTATAACAAAATAACCCGCACTATTTATGAAACTGAATGAAAATAACCCACATTATTTATGAAATTGAATCAAAATAATGCACACTATTTCTAAAACTATAACAAAATAACTCACAATGTTTATAAAACTAAGCCAAAATAACTCACACTATTTATGAAACTATCGCAAACTAACCCACACTATTTCTGGAATTATAACAAAATAACGCACACTATTTATGAAACTGAATCAAAATAACCCACATTATTTCTGGAACTATCGCAAACTAAACCACACTATTTCTGGAACTATAACAAAATAATTCAGACCATTTATGAAACTAAATCAAAATAACCTGCACTATTTCTGGAACTATAACAAAATAACCCACACTATTATGAAACTGAATCAAAATAACACACATTATGTTTGGAACTATAACAAAATAATCCACACTATTTATGAAACTGAACTAAAGTACGCCACACTATTTCTAGAACTATAGCAAGATAACATGCACTATTTAAAAACTAAACCAAAATAACTCACACTATATTTGGAATTATAACAAAATAACTCATACTATTTATGAAACTGAACCAAAAGAACCCACACTATTTCTAGAACAATAGCAAAATAACCCATATTATTTATGAAACTGAATCAAAATAACTCACATTTTTTTAATATAATATAATTAATTCCAAAATAAACTTTAAATAGTGAAAGTTATTGAACTAGGTATAAGAGTGATCATAAAAATGACCAACAGCTGCAAAACCTCTGCAACGATATTCACTTGTTGAGGAATTTGATGAAGAAGATGCCAAATGTCTTGTATGACTAAAGCAAGTCTCTAAGGAATCTGAACATGTTTCTTTATGCGAGTTTCCGGGAGGGGGTTGCCCATTCAGATGGGTAGGCGGGGCCCACTGGTTGTCCAGCTCGAGTTTACACCGCCACGTAGATATGCTGAGTTTATCGCTGGCTTCGCTAAAATGGTGTTGGCGCGGCACAGCAAGTGGCTTCAACGAGAGCTTGTCACGTGCACTCAACGGAAATAAAAGTCTTTTTTGGAGTTTTCCTCCGTCCTTACCTTGGATGACACCTTTGGATAGTATGAAATGTTGGTTGTCAACGTGTCGAAAACAACTGGCACGGGTTCGCCGTCAGATTGATGTCATGCTATCATGGGGTGACTCAAAGTTATGGATAAATTCCAAACTCGAATTTCACGTAGTACATCTCGGGTTCGATTTTTGAACTAGTGAATCGTACAATACTGATCATAGAGAGGCTAAAATGTCTCTGAGTCTTCTTGATCCCTAAAAATGTGGACTGCCGTGACGAAATCACCAACTGGTCCCCTTTTTCTAAAAAAATAAATAAATAAATAACATAAAGATATAGTTAGATACTGCAGTGCAGTGTTGGCCCTCAAATGTTTTTTTTTTATTTAGGGTGATTTTCCATTTAAAATATAAAAAAAATTACTAAATCTGCCACTATAACTGGCACCCACTTCAATTGACACTCAATTTCTCATACTTTTTATATTTTGGAATAGGCCAACAAGTGTAGTGTCTGTTTTTTTATTTTGTTTTTTACATTTAGATTCAGACGCTGCATTGCAGTGTCCATTTCCTGATTTCGTTTTTTTTTTCATCATTCACACGCCTACTAGATGCTTGTTTTTATATTTGGATTCAAACACTTCAACGCAGTGTCCTGTTCCTAATCTATTTTTTATTTTGGATTCAGACACTGCGTTACAGTGTCCATTTTCTATTTTCGCTTTTTCGTCACTTACACGCCTCCTACAAGCCATTTTCACATTTGAATTCAGACACTGTACTGCAATGGTAGTTTTCTGGTTTTGTTTTTTTACCTTTGGATTCAGACACTCACAAGCTAAAAATACGATTTCACCTCATTTAAAAAAAAAAAAAATTGCCTCTGAAAGATGAGTTTTAGTTATGGGCCATATACTCTACAAAGAATCTTCTCAACATAAGAGAATGACTGAACAACTATGTATACTCTCCTCATTAAAGAGAAAGAGGGACCACAACCAAAGATGAAGAAAGATATGATGAAGTAGACAAAAGTAGTGTTGAAGTGTGAATTAAACATGAGTTTAATCGTTATAGTGTACAAACACAAGATAATACTTTGAAGGCTCGTTTGATACATATAGTTAGATAGGAATGGAGAACTTTCCAATTGTATTTCCGTTGAGTGCACGTGACAAGCTCTCATTGAAGCGAAAGCGGAAACTCGTATGAGAAAGGCTGCGCCGTCAGCCACGTGCTGTGCCACGTCAACACCATTTTAGTGACGCCAGCGATAAAGTCAGCATATCTAGCGGCGGTGTATACTCGATCTGGACAACCAGTGGGCCCCTCCCTCCCAGAAACCCCCAGCCCCATAGCGTGTTGAAACGGTGTGAACCGACCGCTGACACGTGGGTCACGACACTCTATCTCTCCCTCTCTTCGATCCGCCTATAAAACCGAGTCTCTCCCTCTGTCGGCTTTCCTCGGTGTTCTTCTCTCACTGGGTTTTCTCAACTCCTCATTTTTTCCGAAGAAATTGAAAGATTTTTCTCTCGAATTTTAGGGTTTTTTTTTTAATATCCGTGGAGCGAAGAATTATCGGACCAATATGCCCTTCCATGCGAATCGGATACAGCAGGAGCAGGAGCACTGCATCATGGTCTCCGCCCTCAAGCACGTAATCTCCGGTGGAAGCATCAGTGGGCCCACCCCTCAGCCAATGCCGGCGGTCTACAATGCCACGTCCTCCGTCTCGACGAGCGGCACCCAGTTGGCAGCGGGCCAACCAGCACAACAGGACGAGGACAGGTCGACCTTCTTACTCGACGGGGACACGTGTCGGGTGTGCGGGATACAACGGTGTCTGGGGTGCAACTACTTCTTGCCGTCGTTGCCGAATCAAAACAGGAACCAGCAACTGAGTTTGGGAACCGGGTTTGTCGGGATGAATGCGCCAACTACGAGGAAGAGCAAGAACAAGTACAGGGGCGTCAGGCAGAGGCCGTGGGGGAAATGGGCGGCGGAGATTCGAGACCCACGACGGGCGGCGAGGGTGTGGCTAGGGACGTTCGAGACGGCGGAGGACGCGGCCAGGGCTTACGACAAGGCCGCCTTGGAGTTCCGCGGAAATAAGGCAAAGCTCAATTTCCCATCGGACCCGGGCGGTCACATTGTCACGACTAACGACAGTTCTAGTAGTGGAACTAGTGCTAATGCCAGTATTAATCCAGGATTAATTAATAAGCAAAAGCAAAAGAATATTAGCGAAATTGGGGTCATGGAGAAGGAGGAGGAGAAGGTTGATCAGGTCAAACTCAACCAGGCGACGCAGCCGGAGAATATGCAACTGGGGGTGGTGGCGACGGCGGAGAGCAGCGTTGGTCATGAGGAGGATGACCAGTTCTTGTTGTGGGACAATGGCTTGCTCCGAGATGGTGAAGATGATGACTTAATGGCATGGTTATCCACGAACTAGTGTTTGTGCCTTTTTTGCTTGGCGTGACAGTTTTGGTGACGAGCCACTTGAAATTTTGAAAATTTTCTATTGGTTAAACACTTGAAATTTTAATTTTTATAAATAAAAAAAATAAATTCAGAGTCAAATTAATGGTCAAAGTCCGAAATAGTACGGGAATATTATGTTATTGTACGGTAGACATGACATTTTCAACACGATCCGATCTGATTCTTTAAAATTAGTATTCAAATGAATGATAAATGAATCGGGTGATTAACGGGTCAACTTGTTAATCACCCATTAAATAATGGGTCATTTTGGGTGAACCCGCGAAACCCGTTAACACCTGTTATCGAGGATTTTTGTGTAATTTTAATAGTCCTAATAGAAAACCCTCAGCCGAAATTCGATTGCAGTGACTCTTCCAGCTTCAGAAGCCAACCAAAAGACTCTTCCAGCTTCAGCAGCCAACCCTTGGATGAAGAGGTTGAAGATGATGACGCGGAAGGTTTTGGACTTGAATTTGGACCTGGGTTGGGGCGGACGAGGTATACGGAATAGGGAATCTGGGGGGGGGGGGGGGGGGGGGGGGGGGGTGACTGGAGGAGCGTCAGGAGTTGCAGATGCTGCGGAATCGAAAGTGTTCGAGGTGGGTTTGGAGGCGGTCGGCGATGAGTAGGGGGAGCTGGTGTGGGAGGTTTGTCCAGGCGACTCGGCTGCCGTCCATGGCGGCCTTGTGCTTTCTGGTTGGACTGAAATAATTTGAGGATGACTTTTCTTCATTAAGGCTGTCTTCAACGGGGGTTTGGCGGAAGGTTTTGGACTTGAATTTGGACCTGGGTTGGGGCGGACGAGGTATACGGAATAGGGAATCTGGGGGGGGGGGGGGGTGACTGGAGGAGCGTCAGGAGTTGCAGATGCTGCGGAATCGAAAGTGTTCGAGGTGGGTTTGGAGGCGGTCGGCGATGAGTAGGGGGAGCTGGTGTGGGAGGTTTGTCCAGGCGACTCGGCTGCCGTCCATGGCGGCCTTGTGCTTTCTGGTTGGACTGAAATAATTTGAGGATGACTTTTCTTCATTAAGGCTGTCTTCAACGGGGGTTTGCTAAGAAAAACCTCAAAAAGCTGAACCATAAAAAATTGTTAACAGATGAAACGATGACCCGTTAGCTTAACGGGTTAGGTTCAGATGATCCGTTAAATTAACAGGTCAGATTGAACCCGACCTAAACCCAATACACCCGACCCGTTTACAGATCACTGTACGGCATTATCTTGTACTGAACTACGAACAATGCGGTGATGAGTTTGAACAAAGACAACAATTTGATTGTAACCGAAAAGAAAGCCTACCACACTAGGGCTAAGGCTACTCGTGACATCACGTCTACAACACTCCCCATGTAATTAGAATATAAGCTCCATTACTACATGCCTTTATTATTATATGCGCATGTGCGACTGAATGCCTACTCCAAACCCAACCGCAGAAGCAGGAATCGTTGATCACAATCTAAATTACATATATAGATAAAGTGAATTCAAGGAGAAGGGAGAAAAAACATCCCTAGGAGGCCACATCTATCATTTACCAGAATTGCAAAAAGAATTTTACCTGGATTATAACAGTGTTTGTTTTTTAGTACATGAAATTCTCCAATAAATTGACAATTCGGTTTGCAGCCAACAAAGATTTCAAACAACGAAACCCGATCGACGGACCACAACTGAAAATAATATCACAAAGTTGCCTTGTCAGCAAGAACTAGTACTTCAAAATCATCCCCTTTTGCCTCTAAAGCAGCACCAGGCAGGCCCAAAATTTCCCATCGTATCACCTGCGTGCTGCCAGTTTTTTTGCAAACCTTCGTTGGGAAAACCAGCATACCCTAGCACCTACATCTGTCGATAAAATCTCAATCTAAATACTAGACACCGCACCTACCGGTGCAACAGATGCTGCGAAAAAAAGAAACAAAAAATCTTTTATTCCTGAACAACTGTTTCAACCTGCAGTCATTTTCTTGAACCCAGCAAGCAGCAACTAATTTTATGAGGCTCCTCACGAGGCTGTTGAACTCCCACTTGAGGCCTGTTTAGCCACGTATATTTGCTTCATCTTAGTAGCTGGGAAGTTCTTTTCAGCACCCAGAGACTGATTCCTTCCTTGGTACCCCATTCTTCGGTGGGACCAGTCACCGCCTGAACTATTTTTCTGCGATGCACCACCTCTCTGATAATATGATGAATTGCCATATTGCTGGTTAGGGATATTACTCTTGTTCATAGAAGACTCTGACTTGGCGTTAGAACTTGCGTTATGTCCACTAGAACTGGTACCGAGATTCTGATCAACATCAGTCTTGGCATTATCTACGGTGCAACTCACACATGAGCTCTTAGTCACAACATTCTGTGTTGAAGCCCCAGTGCTGCCGGAGCTTGTAGGGTCTACTAAACCCCGTTCATCTGGAAATCGGGTGGAAGTGGCTTCAGTCGATACAGGAAAACTACGACTGTTGTCAAAGGATGTAGAAGTCCGGGACTCGGGGAACCTGTTGGCTGGCAATGATTGGTCAGTAGGACCATGGCTAAATTTAGAAGGAAGTGTACCATCTGCCTGTTGCTGCATTGGCATTGAAAGAGGAACAGACTGAAGAGATGATGCAGGAACATGGGGCCACCGTGCTTGAACTGACATATCAGAAGGCTGGGGACAACAATTTTTACAAACTCGTTAGTTGGGTTATTCCAGAAAGAAAAGAGTATGGTAACTGCTCCCAACCAAATAGAAATACATTGAAAATTTAACATATTTATCTCTTGCACCAGCTGTAGATTCATGTACCCATAACAAATTCTAAAAGGAATAAAATCTACCACTCAAAGCATTCCCCTTCCCATTCTCTTTAGAGAGAACTCTCCCCAAAGCCCACTATGTTGCAAAACCTAAAAACCACCAAGCAGGGAGGGGTATGTATTATATCAACATGTTGAAATTTTACCTGGAAAGGAGAAACATCGAACATGGCCAATGGTGAAGCCATGGGAAGGAGTGGTGACCCAGGGGCCAAATGCTGGATCGGAGCAGGCATGTTGGTAGGGTTGCGCTGTGCAGAAACCATATTTATACTGTTCATCTCCCCCTCGCCAACACCCATGGAGGAAGATGCAGGGTTGTGCTTCCAATCAGGCTGCTTTCCTGATGGAATATAAGCAGTACCCATGAAACTCAAGCCAACTTGTCCAAATTGTCCTACAGGCGCAAAATGGTTATAGACAACCATGTGTGGAGGGCCTTGAACACCTGGAATGCCTCCAGCTGGACTGATGAAAGGACCAGTAAAACCCGCAGGAGGACCATAGAATGAATCTACCCCGGAATGGCATTGCTGCCAAGTTCCAAGTGGCGCAGAAACTGGTGCACTAGTCTTTTGCAATTGTGCTTGGGTAGTAGATGCAGATTCTTCATGTGGTCCAAAAGCAAAAACAGGACCCCCCATCATGGGATTCATCTCATAAAAGGGAAAATGGGAAGGTGGGCCACCAGGAAAATGTGGAAGCATTTGGCCTGAAGAATTCTGAGGACTCGTTAAGGGTGGCCATAACGAAATTGGTGGGGTCTCAACAGATAGATCTGCTGGAAGGGAAACACTGAGGGACTCTTCAGCCCTCGATTGACTGGCTAATTGTTGATCACCAGCTCCACCTACTAAAGATTAAAAACTCTAGTATGAGAAGAATCATTAAATATAAGGCAATACTCAATACTAAAACAAAAAATCCATTCACACCTGCTGTAATCCCATCTATATCAGCACCTTGAACATTCTTAGGACGGGCAGTCAAAACAAAATTGGTTATAATGAAATTATTCTGACCTGGTAAAGGTGGCCTTAATGAGGTTGGTGGGGTCTCCAAAGATAAATCTGCTGGAAGGGACACACTTAGAGACTGTTTGGCCCTTGATTGACTGGCAAATTTCTGATCACCAGCTCCAGCTACCAGAGATTAAAAATAATTCTAATAAGATAATAAACATTATAAGGAGAAAAGGAATGTGTGTCTCTACACCAGAAAAATAAGTATTCACCTGCTGTTATCCCATCAATATCTGCAACTAAACCAGAGCAAGCACCCAAACTATTCCCAGCAATTTCATCACTGCTGATGGCTGCAACAGCAACAGCTGAAGCAGCTGCTTCAGCTTCTGATTCACAATCTTCCAAATGAACACAAGACTCAGCCGTGTGTTTCTCTTTCTCAAAGAGAAGACCACAATCATTTTCAGCTGCAGAATGATTGTGGGATAGTTGCATGTCAGACCGAGATGGTCCCGGTGGACCAATTCCATGTGAAACAGAGCGGCTACTAGGAGGAAGTATTGTTGGAGACGTGACAGCACCTGAATATAGAAGGATAAAATGATCAGAAAAATGACGACTGCAACTTTTAGCAAACTCTCGAGATTTTTAGCATGCTCACCAAATTGGATTTTCTCGCCAGCAAGCAGGGAATTGATTGGATTTGCAGCAGAAGAAAATGGATTCTCCTTTGTCAAGATTGATGAAGATGGCATGCTGGATTCACAAACTGAGCTAGTAATTTCTCCAACAGAACCATGAGAGCCAAATTGCCCAGGCTTCATAGCCTCATCAAGTTGGGTCTGTGTCAAGGATATAACCTGCTGGATGAAGTCAATCAATTGCACTCTAGGCAGTATACAGAAGGGGAAAAAGAAAAAAAAAGGGAAACACACTGCAGCAATATGTTGCTTCATCAGTACAACCAAGAGATGTGTGTGTGTGTGTGTGTGTCTCAAAAAAGGAGCAATAATGGAACACAAATGAGGTAAATTAAACCATAAGAAGAACGAGAACAGTGAACAGCTCATTTGTATAACACAAAAAATATGCTTGCGTGCAAATAAAAAGCACCCAATGCATGTCACAGAAGCAACACAGTGAAGAAACCAACAAAAAAGAACACAGTAACCTTACAGAATCTACTCAGAACAAAAATGAAAAACCTATGGTAAAACACAAGATTTACAACATAGTTGTTTTGCACACCTGTTGATTGATCCGTGAATTACCCCATGCGTCCAAAGATGCTTGAACATTGTCCAGAACCTTACTCTTGTTGTCAACAATTGAGCTGCGCCCAAGATTTTTCTCACTACCTGATACTACAGGAAGGGAGCTTGTGTTCAGTGACCTGTTGATAAAAAGAATGATTAGAAATCTATGTATTAAGTTATTGGGTTTAAATGTTTTTTCAAAGCGAGCAAATACCTGATTGTGTGGGATCTAATATCAGCCTGGGCATCACTTTTTACAGCAGTAGTGCCAATTGGAGCCAACGGTTGAGACACTACACTAGTGTTAAAACCAGCTGATACTTCCATATTTACCAATCCACGTCCCTCAGAGGCAATGAAATCAGAGCGACTGCTGTTTCCTGCTTCTCCATTTGCCACTGCATAATTTTTACCTGAGTTGGCAGAGGCAGTACTACTTTTTGAAGTAGAACGAGGTTTTCGTGGAACCTGATAAAATGAGCACATAAAAGAAATTAAGCAACACTATTTAAATCAACGAAGGGCAAAATACAAAATGAAATTACATGCATTCCAACCTTTGAGGCCCGAGACTTCGCCTTGATTTCTTTCTCTCTCTGTTCACGCCGATCATTCAGCATTTGCCTCTTTGATCTCACTTCAATGAAATCATCTTCATCACTAGGAGCCTCTATGCCAGGTTGCTCAAAGACACGCACAAAGCCACTTTGAAGAGGAGCATACACATCTTCTTCAGAATGAATATTTCTTTTAAGATTTCCCTCTCCAGATTGCGGGACATTCTGACTCCTTGTCAAAGCATCTTTTCCAGCTCCCTTTTCAGCCTTGCTCCCAGAATCTATTTCTAGTGAATTAAGTGGACCTGGGCTCAAGCCCTCTGAATCTAACATCTGTTTTGATGGTTTATTTGACATAACAACCCTCCTAGGCCCACTTCTTACAGAAGGCCCAAAACCCCTTCCAGAGACATATTTCTCGTCCAGTCCAACGTGGTTGGAAGATACAGACCCTGTATATTGCCTCTTATCAGCACTTCCTCGAACTCGAAACTCAGTTCGCTGCATATTGCGTCGAGGTCTCCTCTGAAACCCACTAGATTCTAAATGTGTAGGCTCAGCAACTGGAAATGATCCAGAGCCAGAATTTTTAACTGTAACCACATATTTTCTTCCTCTGCCACCGGATGTTGGGCCATGGGCCCTTGGCCCACTAAAATCTTTGTCTTTGATAACTAACTGAGATGGCGTTGCTCCAGTTTGAGCCTGACCTTGAGATTCCCGAGTACCAAGAAAACCACTGAAGTTTTTCCCAACCGAGTTATTGTTTCTCTGGTCTTCCCCCTGAAAAGACTCAGATCTTGAACTGCTATCGCCGATACGGGATACTGCTGGTCCCTGTTGCACCATGACAGAGGTTTCAGCAGTTCCTCCAGCGGGCATTGAATTTATCTTTTCTGATACATTCTCTTGAGATGCACCCAAAAGCCTCGAAGTAACTCCAGGTTGATTATTATTCACTGAACTCAACGTAGCATCATTTTTAATATTTTGATAAGTTCCTGGGCCAGTTTGAATAGGCAGAGGGCCTCCTGGGCTCTGATTCAATGAAAAACCGGATGGGAAATTGGGCTGAACAAAAGACACTGATTGAGGACCCATTGGCAGTACTCCCTGGGAGATAGGAGATGTATACCTTAGCTGACCAAACTGGAAGAGTGGCTGTGACGGGTGCATGTGGGCTAGAGATGGGCCAACCTGAGGATGCAGAGGAAGAGGCATCTGTATAGAACCAATTTGTATAGCTGGGACTGGAGATGGTATCAGAGATGGACCGGAAAACAGCCCAAACTGAAGCTTAACAGGTCCCTCTGTCTGATTCAGAACAGAAGATACTGTAGGCATGGCAGCATGACTGGACAACAAATGGGAGGTAAAGCTAACCGAAGATGTAACTGGATGCTGAGAAGATGGCCCAGAAGTACTAGAAGCATCCACATGTTCACGTTCAGTTGCAGCTGACATATGAGAGACATTACTAGGCTGGATAACTAAATTCTGCATTGCCTTCTCAGTTTCTTGGACCAATCTGGAAGAACTACCTACATTCACTTGGTTGGACCCATCCATAGGTTGAAGGGTCAGTTCATCAGCACGAATTCCATCAAATGACCCCTGTTCTTCAACAGTGCCAGATGAAACCTTAGGTACCACAAATGTACCTTCGTCATTCCTTGAACTTCTCTCAAACTCATCATTTGGCATTCCAACTTCAACACCTTCATTGAAGCCTAGGACCAAATTGTCCATGTCAGGGGATCCTTTCTCCTCTAAATGCATGGCGTCAAACTCCTGGGTTAGATCAATATTCTCATCATCTACTTCATGCACTTCATCTTCCTCCTCGTATCCATCTTCATCTTCATCATATTCTTCTTGCTCCTGAAGATGCTCATTGTTCTCATCAGTCCATTCTCCATCATCACCAGTTGAGATAGAACTAGAAGCATTCATCACATTCTCTTGTCCAGGATTGGTAGGTAATACGAGAGGTTCACTCTCCGGCCCAGATAAGGGGACCTCTTTGCAGTCTCCCGGGGCAGATAACAATGAAGAATCTCGAGACTCATCCAAGTCATCATGAGAAAGATGAGTTGGAGAACTAGGGGGGCTAGACACAGAAAGAGATGATTGTGAATCACACCTTGGGCTGGTGATACTGTCCAGTTTACGATTCTCACTCCCCATGTTTTCTTGTTTGACATTAATTATTTCAGGTTGTCCGATATTCTCAGGACGATTAGTATCATGCCTTGTCTGCATGGTAGGTTCACCTCTACCTGCTTGATTGAACTGTATCTCATTGTCTAGAAATGCTGAGGGACCAGGACGCTCAACTTCATCCCTGTAGGAGGATTTGTGCATGGAAGCTAGTGATGGCGGTGGAAGAACACGAGGCTGCCTCATGGAATACCGTGACCTACCAAAGGTATAAGGCCCATCTGCATCAGAATTTGGATACAACTGTTCAGGGTAAGGAGAATAAAGATTGCCATGGACACGCCCCTGCCCCCATCCAGCATCACTAAACTTTTCAACAAGGTTATCATGGAATTCAGAATCAATCTCCATGTTTCTGCTATAATGATCCCCATCGCCAGAAAGGTTCCACCTCTGCCCCCTTAAATGAGTGATATCATCCATGTGAGGTTCAGCAATCCCCCCTTTGTGGTAAGTCCTAGAAGACATGAATCCACTGCCTCCATAGAACTCTTTCCTTAAAGGAGCTCTCCCACCAAAAGATGAATCTCGTCTGGGACTATGATGGCCAAAGTCCTGGTCTTGCAGAAGTAAGCTTGAGCTGTTCCCATTCTCATATACATCTCTTCTCCAGGAATTAATGGATTTTCCCCTGTCCACAAAAGGAGAACTATCTCTAGAATAATGAGACCTAGAACCCATCTCAAGGGACCTGTTCAAACTTGAATCAGAAGATGCCGAGGCTGTGATCCGCTCCACCATTCTTTCACCATCCTCCCAGTCATCCATGTCTGCTGCCCTGGAGACATCTTTTTCTTTCTCCATCCTAGACATTTTCTCATCTGCATCAGCCACAGAATTACCACCAGTCTTTCCTGTTTCAGCCCTCCTCTTCGCAATCCTTTCCTCCAATTCTAAAAGCTTCTGCTTAGCAGCATGTTTCCTCCTTTCTTCCTCCAAAAACAACCTCTGTTTCTCCTCTTCCCTAGCTAATCTCTGCTCTTCAGCTCTTCGCATGGCATCAAGTTGTTCTTGTTCTGCTCTCCACGCTGCTTCCCTAGCTTCTTCTTCCATCCTTCTCTGCCTTTCTTCTTGTTCCCTAGCCATCCGCATTCTCTCCTCTTCTTCTCTTCGAGCTAGCTCCAAAGCTCTTCCTTGTTCCTCAATGATCCTCTGTCGCTCCTGTTCTTGCATTTTCTGAACTCTCTCAAGTTCAGCCTCAAAAGATTCCCTAACAGGGTCATGGAAATCAGTTTGTTTAACCACATCTTTCTTCTTCTTAACCACTCCAAAAAGACCAGCAGAGAAGGGATCCCGGCTGTCAAAACCAGTACCTCCAAAGTCTTTCATGTAAGGATCCTCTACATAAGGTTTTTCACTCTTTGAAAATGGGTGCTTCTCCCTTCCAAAATTAAGCAGTGGATCATTGACGGGAAGCCCTTTACCACCTGCAGAGTAGGGTTTGGACACTGAGCCATTCTGTAAAGCATCACCTCTGTATCTATTTTGTTGTTCACTGCCATACCGGTCACGTTTATTCCATTCAGGCCCTCTGCTTGTATATGAGTCTGTAGAATTGTTCCAAGGCTGTCTCCCTCCTTGTCTATACCCATCCCTCCTTACAAAATTATCTTGAGCATTTTCTTGAACAGATGTCAGACTATACTTACTATCCTTGCCTGTTTCTCTGTATAAACTCGACGCTCTTGCATCAAAAACATTTCGGTCATTTCCAACTTGACCACTATTTCCATCTTTTGGAAATGTGGTATTTCTCCATGAGTTCCCTTCCCTTCCTTCTCTACTAGGTGTTCTTGCATCTCTGCTGTATGAATCCACCTTTGGGACTTCGCTGGTAGAAACCTTTCCAGCTTCATTGTCATGCAGAACCCATCTCTCCGAAGGGTTGTGAACTGGCTTGAGTGGTAGAACACTTATTCTGGGCATATCAAAATCTCTATCCCAACAAGCTTCAGTTTTTGAGAACCCATGATCTCTGCCCCGATCTGTGAAACCATGACTTGTATCACGCTCATCATCCGCCCAATCTGATCTTGGGTTCAACCGAACTAGTGGTAGTGGACCTGGAAAATACTCATCCTGCTTCCTTACTTGCTCTGATGCTCGATCACCACCTAAACCCTTACTTTCACTGCCATTCTCATTATGTACACCACGACGAGACGTCTGCAATTGAGGCCGCATGTCAACCAGCAAACTAGAATGAGTACTATCCCTCTGCTCATTCAACAATTCATCACGGACAGCTTGCACCTGTTTCTGATTCAAACCCTCCTTTTGCTTTTGTGAAGGCCTTGACGAAGACGGCAAAGCAGCCTGCAAAGAAGGGAAATCTTCACCCCTCAACAGCAGTACTTTCTCTGCCGGTTGATATGTTGGAGCAGGAATAGGGAGAGGTCCCACCGAGCCAGGCCGAGCTGAAGGTGGCATATAAACACTGCTCCCCACAGTGTTCCCTCTACTCACCCCATCAACACAATGCAAAGTCTGGTCATTTGCCTCAGCTCCTCCATGATCACCATCCACTTCTTTCTCTTGCAAAGCAACAGCAGTAGGCTTCGTCCACCCCACACCAGACGAAGTAGGCCTCGCCCCACTACCTGCAGCCCCTCCACCAGCAGGACCACCACCTGAGCCCAACGAATCAAATCTCTCATGCTCTTTGCGCAATGAAGGCAGATTCAAGGGGGGTGGAACAGAAAGCTTCGACCCAGCAGCTTTGTTCGCACTGCGAGGCCTCGAAAGGACCACCATTCCTCCGCTGCCATGAGTAGCTGGCCTCCCCCTGTTTGACCCGTAAGGGCTATGGTGCGGTGGATGGTGATGATGGTGAGAAGGCTGCCCATAGGATTTGTTCAGATTCACAGATACAAACTTGGCCCCGACTCCGGGATTAGCCATCTCACGCGTCCGACCCACACTACGATCAAATTAGCCGGCTCTGATTTCTGCCAACGCATCAAAAACCCTAACCCTAGCTTTCTGCTCCCGCCCGCCCGAAATATCGAATCAAAGTCTGTTCCCCTTCCACGGATCTCACAGAAAAATGATTAATTTTAATCGGAACCCAAACCCTAGAGCGTCTCTCCCTAACCCTGATCGATCAAAACATTAATCATCACATAATTGCTCGATTAATTAAACTAATTAACTCGTAATGCATGTAAACAACCCCAATTAAAGTGCGATTATTGTCCGATTAGGTTTTCTCGGTGACGGAATTTAAGGAGATCAAATGGAAAGACAAAGGGGCAGTAGGATAAGGAGCTTACCTCCGGGAGCGCAAGACAGAGAACGGCGTGGTTAACGTGCGCCGCGGAGAAAACAAGAGTGCGAAAGCGTAAGATAGAAGAAGCCCTACTGTCACCGGAAAGAGAGAAACAAGGAGAGAGAGAGAGAGTAGAGAGAGTAGAGAGAGAAAATAAACGAAAAATGAGGCTAAGCACGAGGGGAGAGGAGAGGAGAGGAAAGTCAGGAATGGTTTTCTTGTCTTCTTGTTTCCTCCCCTTTACTTTATATTATTTATACTTACACCCCATAGACTTCTGTGATTTTGATTATTCTTGTACTTTATATTTTCACATTCGCCCCTCTTATCAATGGACCGTGGAGTACGGACACCGTCAGATAGTTTTGTCTCTGGTTTTGTTCTGTGATCTGGATCAAAAGCAAGAACAATTGTTTGACTTTGTAATTCCTTCATTTGCCATTTTGATCAACTGGTTTGTTGTTTTGAAAGACTGTCACTTTCTCCAACTGAACTGTTTTTCATGTAGGATAAGGATAACGCAGCGTATCATATCAATTGAGAAATTTGAGTACTCCTACACTGATTAAAAGTAACTTAATCCCTTGTTCAAAATGTGTTTAATGACTATGTCTTTGTTTATTGTTCCATGTCGATCATGTTTGAAACATAATCAAACTAAGCGCCCCAATGGGTAGCTTCAAGCCAATGCAAGGTACCAACGAGTAGCTCCATCCCAATCTCACATTAATCACTATCCAACAGATGTGCAATATTAGTTGCTTCCGTAGATTGTAACTCACCATGACACCTGTAGTTTATGAGCAAAACAAGACACGTAATACACATGTGAAATCTCAACAAAAACCAAAAAAAAAAGTTGTAAAGTACATAAACATGTTATGAAATAAGAGCTTCTTCAATGGTAGGCTTCCAGCACCTTTAAGAACTCATTTAGGATTTTAAAGGAAATTTTTGCATCCCTAGAGAAATATTGTCTCCAATAGTAGAGTTCTTATAGTATAATACCTAAATACAGAGACTAAAATGTTATTTTTTATTTCGTTGAAGTATTGAAGCCGTTGATAAAAACCAAAAACCTATGAAAAAGAAAAGGAGAAGTTGCAAAAAAACAGAAAGAGAAACAACATGCCCACATGACAGGAGTATGATTCTCTCTCCTCTTTTTTTCCTCTCCTTCCCTCCCCTCTATTTGAACGGTCACGGTTAAGTCATGTCAACATCTTATATTAATTTTTTATAGAAAGAGAAAGACAAAATAGAGAATGTGAGAGAAAAGGATGGAAAGAGGAGGAGAGAGAATCCTAATCCCACACGACATGGGTGGGTTGAAAAAGCAAGAAAAAAACAAGGGAGTTTTAACGAAACACTCGTGGTACTATTCACTTTTAATGAAAAACCAAATTTTTACCTTTTCCTGATACTATTCACTCGCGGTACTATGCACAAAATGAATATAAATATCAAGTTTTTCTTTATGGGCCGAGTAACAGAAAAAAAAAATCCTTTCTTTGCGCGATTGTCTTCTCCAGGAAGATGCCACCATTGCAGCCTGCACTGGCCATCATATTTAAGTACGAGGGGTTCCTAGAAAATTTCAAAGCACGATGTAGGGTCTCCGAGGGGTCCTGGGACCTCCCAGGTCCCTTTTTAGATCCAGCACTGCGTGAGTGGGTTTATTTCCCACTCAAAATCAACATGGGACCACTCTTTGAGTCCCTATAATATGCTCCTCATATTTGAGGATTTCTTTAAGGTATCTTGAGATACTTTAAAGACTTCTATTCCGAATTATTAGAAGCCTTTTGTCCCTTTGATTTGGGACTATACGATGTTGGACATTTTGAGTAGAAATTTCATTGTCCCACATTGGCCATTCCCAAAAGATTTCCTCACTTTATAAGGATTTGTCTTTTATAGATAGTGATTTGAGTGATGGACCATTGAGAATGAAATTGAGCTCAACCTTGGGGTTAGGCTTTGGGGTGTACTAATTAATTATCAAAAGATGGGCCTTGGGGTTAGGCTTTGAGATGTACTAATTGATTGATTATTAATATATATAATTATTTTTTAATTAATTTCGAATTTAATTAAATTATTTTTTATCATCTTTTCAGATGAAGTTTGAAGTTAATGAAAAAATGCAAAGAGCACATCACCCCTCTGAAGAGATGTCTCCCAACAGTCATATCTCATTCTCATACATGTTGTGAACATACATAATCTCATTATATATACATCCATCTGCATGACATTTAGAATATAGAAAATCAACATTCTTCTTCTACAATCACAAATATCCTTTATGAGAGAACCACACAGAAATTCACCAGAAGTTAAGTTTTCAGGTGCTAGAATTCTGACTTGATCGTTGAATCCTGGTGAAGCAAACGTCCGTAGAACTACAAGCACTGAGTAAGGATGAAATTTCTATTTCATGGACATTGCGATACACAAGCCTCGATCTTCAATATTTCTGTTTAATATTATTTCATTGTTCATACACTGTTAATTAGTTGTTTGCATTTATTATTTGTTAGTATATATAAATTTATCACAGATTGTTGACATATATCCAACATACGATTATAAGACTCTATTTAAGGTCTCCATTGAAGATGCTTAGTGGGTTTAATTTTTGTAGTGCTAGAGCCTAAAGAGTTGGTTATATGCTAGAAGCCAATTTATGTACGTATATATAGTCCCCTTATGTAACGCCCCGTCCTAAAATATTTATTTTCGGGAAAGAGTATCGGTGATAGGGCCCAAACTAAACTATTGTTTAGTTCACTACCAATATCCATGATTCTTTAATTAAATTTCTAGATTCCACCCACAATCTATAACAATAATTCACTTTTCAACACATACTATTATATTTTTGTTTTATTATTAATTCCTTCTCTTAGATCAAAATTTCAACTAAAGATGTAATTTTGATTAATTTACCTCATTTATTTTATGGCTGCATCTAACTTCACGTTAGACTGCCTACGTACCCTAAACAGGGATCAAGCCATTCCTAGTTCACCAATTCAATTTCAAACTCATTCCGAAAATATTCAATTATCCAAAATATCCAACATTCATGTTAATACTCGAAACACGTCAATTCGATACCAAAAAGCATAGTTGTAATAAAGAAATTCGCATAAAAACGCAACGTTGGCTTACTGGCCATGTGCCGCCGCACACGCAGCCGTAGGTGGCGGTCGGCCGCCTCAACTTGTCAAAAAATTTCATTATTTCTAAAAATTCTCAAATTTTACAGAAATGTAGAGCAAGTCAACTTTTATACCTGGGCCGAAGTCCAATTCGGCCGAAAAACACCTGAATGTAGCCACGAACTGCCGGAACCCTAGAATTTGGGTGGCCTCAATCCGCCACCACCGGTGCTCCGCCGCCCCAACCAACGCCTGGGCTTTGTTTCTGGGTTCAAGGAAAGTCTAATGGTGGTGGTAATTCAATAAAAGCTTTTCAAATTTGGTAAATCTCGGCCAAGAGTCTTTGCGGCACCCACAATTCCCGCACGCGTATTTTACCCAAATCCAAGGCCAATTTCCATGAATTTTTTGTTGTAAATGACAGTGGGAATGTCGGGAACCCATTTCCGAGTGATAATTCGGGGTAAGTCATTTGAATTCGGGCGGAAAATGCATAGGAAATCATGGTTTCCATCGGTCTGGTCACGAAAAGGGGAAACGGGTCGAGAGACCCGGTTGTCTACCTCTCTCTCTCTCCTTTTCCTCTTGCTCTCCTCTTCTCATTGGTCCCCCCCCCCCCCACCCTCCTTTCTTCCCTTCTTTTCTTCCCGTGGCAAATTTCCACTAAAAGAGAGTCTAGAGCCTTCCAGATTCATGGCAAAATAACTATTTTGCCCCTACTTTCGTTTGTTTATATTTCATTCTTTATAACACTGTTTCACGAACAGTTCTCGCCTACGCACTCGTAGGGTCATCCTTCATCTAAATATATCAAGAAAGCTGATAAAAATATGTGAGGATAAAATATGTCCTCGCATAATTATGTTAAACCAAATAGGGCATTTTCGTCTTTTTCACTAACGATAAATTTTTCAACATAATTTATAATGATTTCCATAACAAAACTATAAAAGTTCTCAATTCAATTTTTCATACCCATAAATTGATTTAATTTTGATTTTTCTCCACATATTCATATATTAAATTTTCAGGGCATTACACCTTATGTTGAGGGATTTTTCAAATAAGCTTGTTCGAGGATACTTGTAGTGTGAATTTCATAACACCTTTCAACAATGCAAACAATTTATATTTTAATTCATCATTCATGCATCATCCTTACAAAAGATTAAAAAAACCCAAAATCATTAGAATATCCAAATGTGAAGAAATAAATAAATAAATACAATTCTTGAAAAAAACACTAAAATGATTGCCTTCTAATTAAGTGGTAAACTGATTTTGAATTTTGATTAATTTTTGCAATGGTAATCTACGAATTAAAATATGAATAGTAAATGATCGGATCTGTTGGATACACGCCTTAAAAGCAATCAATATTAGTGCATTGGTTCAGGTGATAGAGTGATTAGTCCACTAATTAATTGCAAGGGCAAGATCACTACAGTAGAATTACTAAAATTATATGTATACTTAAACTCAAACTTACAAGTTAATTCGTATTATGTCCTTGCATACTCAAAACACTGTTACTTGTACAGTGTTTTTCTCTTATTTTTTGTTATTTCATGTATGCCCGTGTTATCCACGCGTTGATGGTGGATGCCTCTCCAACTCTGCAGTCCTGCGTGCGTTCAAATAGGTCTCCTCTAAAATTGCTACCACGTTTTAAGAGAGATGGCGTGGTGCTGCCACTTTCTAAAACTAAAAGAGATTGATATCTGAAAGGGATGAATCCCTTCTTTTTCCATTGCTCTCAACCTCCAACTGCAGAAGGAGCTCAGGCTCCTCCTTACCGACCCTCTTTCTCTCTCCGACTCATCCCATTTTGATTCCCCTCAATCCCATTGCCAATGGCGTCCAAGTCCAAAATCCTCTTCATCGGCGGCACCAGAAAGTTCATCGTCGAGGCCAGCGCTAAGGCCGACCACCTACCTACTTTCTGGTCTGAGAAATTACCCTTTCCAACCCGGCAAAGTCCAAAGTCCTCGAGAACTTCAAGGATCTGGGCGACAATTTTATCCTGGTTTGTAAAATTCCCAGCATTTTGTAGCTTTTTAATCCGATTAGCAAATTGGGTTTTGCTTGATTTGTATTTTTTTTATAATTTACAGGGTGATGGTACGATCACGAGGGCTTGGTGAAGGCGATCAAGCAATATATAGCTAAAATCTTTGCGCTGCCTTATAATTACTTTTCTGTGAATTGTCCTTACTTTAAGTTTTTCATATTTCATAATCTTCTTTGCACAAAATCGCTGGTTAATTCCTGATTTCATGCATATATATGTTACCATTTCCATTATCATTTAATATTTCCTGTTAGATAGAACCTCATTACATATTTCTCGAAGTTTTACTCAACACCAACTCTAATAAATTTGTCATGTTTCACTAATTTAGCCATTTGGTCAATACTACTCTAATCTTTTAGATGAGTCACTAAATTTCATTTTTTTGGTACATTTTAAACTTGACTTGAAAAAATATGTCTACCAACAAAACAATGCTAATACTTTTTATTTTAGGGTAAATTACACACAAAACTACCTCAACTATGGATCGAACCAGAATCTCATACCTCATGTTTTAAACATTGCAATGTCATACTTCAACTTATGAATTCATTGCAATGTCGAACCTCCGTTAATTTGTTTGTCAATTTTGACTATTAGATGATGACGTGGCAAAAATAGAGCCCACTCCTTTGACAATTGGAATAAAAAATTATTAATTTTTTATTTACAATTAAAATAAATTAAAAAAGTAACTCTCTCAGCCACAACCCTCCCTCCCCGTTCATCCCCAATCCTCCGTTACCCCCCTCCCACATTTTCCAAGCAACCAAACAAACCAAAGCATATAATTTTTTTAAGAAAAAAAAAATTTCAAAACCCAAGTCGAAAAATCATAAGAGAGTGCATACTCGATTTTTGACCCCAAAACCGTGCATTGAATGTGGATCTAGCAATTACAAGCAGCCCGCAATTCCCAAATCTCACAAATCGAAATTTACAAACCCTTATAATCCCAATAGATTTACAAGTTCCTGGAGTGGGATTCAAATCCCACAAAACTTTCATAGCCATTGGACCAAAACACTAGACTATTTCTCAATCGGAGAAAATTAAGATTTAATTTTTAATTTAAACCCATGATGTTATGGGTAAAATGATTTCTTGCATCAGTGGAGAATACGTGCAGATGAAGGAGAGAAGGAAATAGAGAAGACGTGCAGACTACCTCACCGAAAAGATCTCATCCCCTGATGTTATCGAGTTCCTCCTCCCTCCCCAGAATGACGCCTTCCACTACTCCAAAATCCCTAGCGCCCTTGATTCCACTAGCAACGACAACCACATCAACAACGGTGATGGTGATTATGCCGCTTCAGATTCTCACGACACACTCGAGAGCTCCAATGCCGATCTTTAGAACCTTGACGACGGATAGACGAGGATTAGGAAAGTCTCGATCATCACCAGGTCCAGAAATCGCCAGCAGAAAGCTCATATGGTAGCTGGATACCGAGTTCAGGTGGCTTCCATGATAGAGGACTCACCGTAGACAGCCATCAAGAAGCGACAAGAGAGACACGAGGAGAGATAGTGTTTTTAATAATTTTAATTTTTTCAGATAAAAAATTCTTCACTTACTTAATTTTTAAATAATGAGCGGGTCCCATTATTGTCAAGTCATCATTTAACAGTTAAACTGATAGAAAATTTAATGAAGGTCTGAAATTGCAACGAATTCATAAGTTGAGGTATGACATTGTAGTGTTTAAAACATGATGTATGAGATTATGGTTTGACTCATAGTTGAGGTAGTTTTGTGTAATTTACCCTACTTTTTATACAATTTCATGATTAAATGCAGGAAAATACGATCAAGGTTTTACAGCGATTTCACCATGAGAAGCAAATACTTCTTCATTTTATGCTTGCCACAGGGTTGACAAACAAGTTCAACAATTTAACCTCAGTTTGTTTCTTAAATTTCATTTTTGTTATTAACAACATATCCTTATTTTAGATATTCCCATCTTTTATGTATGTACTGTTCGTTTAAGGCAAATTTAACAGATGCTTTACTAGAGATATCAAAGTTTTACTAAAAATATCATTAGCTTTTATCTTTTTCAATTTAAGACAATAATTTTGAATCACACATGATAATTAGCCTGCAAACATGCATCTCTTTGTGACAAAATGTCAATATACAACATCTTCTATGCTTTGGTTTCAAAAAAAAAAAAAAAAAAAAACATCTTCTATGCTTTTGGTAAAGCAAGTACCTGAGAGTTGACAATTTTATTCTCATTAGTTTTGTTTTGGGTTCGTTATTATTCGATTCTAACAAATGCGTTTTTGTTGTTTGTGGATCGTGTGTTCAATCAATATTTTGCAAATTCTACAATTTTATACCTTCTCACTAAAGACATTATTCACGCTGCAACTAAACGATTCAATGATATCAGGAAAAATTACTTTATCAGCATTGTTTTTTTTTCTTTCACATCATCTGTTGGAAATTTTGTCACCAAGGGATTGAAAAAAAAAAAAAGTATGCGCCTTTACTCAAACAATTTATTTCATGTTCTAATTCAGAATTATAGATCATGGTATTGTCTACCAATATAAAAAGAAAGATTGTGAAATCATGGGATATTATGAAAAGCATGATGTTTTCCAAAATTATTTGGTTGGCAATCTTACTCAGTGATTTGAATCGAAGGACTCCAATTGCTATTTATCTTACTATTAATAACGGGGAACCCGTGAAAAACATGACGGCTTCTTTTAGGACACCCTCTGTAACATCCCACATCGCCTAAGGGAGTTGGATCATGTAAGCCTTATATGTATATTCTCATCTCTACCTAGTACGAGGCCTTTTGAGAGCTCACTGGCTTCAGGTTCCAACGGAACTCCGAAGTTAAGCGAGTTTAGGCTAGAGCAATCTCAGGATGGGTGACCCACTGGGAAGTTTGGCTCATGTGAGTTCCCAGAAACAAAACCGTGAGGGCGTGGTCGAGGCCCAAAGCGGACAATATCGTGCTACGGTAGAGTCGAGCCCAGGATGTGGTAGGAACCCGGACCGGGATGTGACACCCCCCCTCCCCATTCAAAACAAAAAAAATGCCAAAATCAGGTGGCTTGAGAATAAGTGTTTCTTTAGATAGAATATTGCAATTGAATCATCAATTAAGTTACAACTTAACACAAATGTGTAGAAAGGTTAATAACAAAAGTTCAAGAAATAAGTACTATTTGTCTTAATAGTAGTTATATGCATGGTGTGTGGTGTTGTAAAATAAATATTATGTGTGTTGATTTTTTAAAGAGATAAGTACACTTATATATAATAGTTTTTTATTAAAACGAATTATATGCATGATATTTTTTTTACTGTAAATGACTATATTCTTTGTCACACATTATTGTACAACAATCTGTGTGACAGATAGGTCAACTAATCTTTCTACCCATTATCATTTTTTTTTACTTACTAATCCACATGCAGCATATGAAAAAAAATTATAACTATTTTTACAAGATTCTTTATTTGGTTGATCTTATTTGTAGCAGTGAACCAAAAAAAAAAAAAAAGGTTATTCTCAAGTTGAAGATCATTTGATACAAGAATGCATTCCATGCTTGGTAAGAAAGATGAATATATAGCTTTTATGTTCATAAAATAAACACATGCCATTGATTTTGTTATTTGAATAATGATTGTGACATGTTATATCATTATCTTTATTTCCCCAACATTAGTATAGATTCATTTCGGATCCTATATCTGGTGTTTAATTTGGTTTTGCTTTCAGACTCAGGAGACTATTTTTTTTCCAGATTTCCCCATCTGCAACATAGCCAGGAATTGTGAGTTAACATTGGATGGAATGTTAATCACTTTTTCTTTTCTTTATTGGATATTGTTTTGTAGCTTGATGCCTTGGATATCATTGAAAATAGGATATCAGGTCTATACATACGATGGGGTTCAGAAGTTCCCACATCTTCTGAAAGTTTAGGTCCAACCAAGAGAACTTTCATGATTTCCATTCTGAGTATTTTCCATTGTATGACAATTACAAATAGGTTCGAAAATCTAACATGAATTTCTTTTTCCGTCAGGGTATTTAGGAATTCAATGTGCTTTGTATGTGTTCTTCTTCATTATCATGATGTGAAAATATGAGTTGTAATAAGACTATGTTGTATAAAGTTTGCTAGATATTTGTATAATAACCAGTTCATAATGTGGATGGGAAAACTTGGATGATACTGAACCTAGCTACTTTGCATTATTTTGTTCAAATGGTATGTGTGCCCAAATGCATTTAAGATTTCCTACATTTCCTCAGGCATTTATATTTAGTAAACCCCTAATACACTTCGGATGAATTTTATTTATATTTAGTAAACCCCTAATACACTTCGGATGAATTTTAGATTTTGATATTGATGTACATAGATTTTAATATATTTCACATGTTTAATACAATTTTAAAACCCACAGTATCAGGCGGGTTCAATTGTTAGTGTAATCTAGATGGTAAGTCCATGGATGACTTTTACATACATGTGACTTGAGGTAACTTTAGGATGGTAGTCTTCTCAAGAATATGGGTAAAGAGACCCTCATATGTGTGATCCTAACATTGTTCCTGGTCAATGGATTATCTGAGTGGATATCTTATAATTCAGTAAGATTGATACACATTATGTATACACAACGTTAAGAAAACAAGGTGTATAGCCAATCTCGGACCATTAGCAAGACTGGGTTAGGACAAGTGTGTGAGTGCTTAAATGGATATTTAAGTTCACTAAACGCGATCGGTCCAAAGTTGTTGCATGGAGTCTTAAAATTCAAGCAAGTAATTCTGAATTGCAATTATGCAGAATAATCCTTAGACTTGAGCCATCATAGTTATAACATGGTTAGGCTGGTGATTTTGTTAATGTATCATACCCAATGGTTAGAAGATGTTACGTCCACGCCATTTCCTTGCCATTTCACTAAACGAAAGTTGAATACTCTATGATATGATCAAATAATTCTCGACCAAGGTACTACGCATGATCGAGAAAAGATTCTTCATAGCCTAGAGGTAGTATCATGTATTTATAAAAGGATCACATTTGGGTTTGACATACGCTATCCAAACCCTAAGGATGTGATTGAGAGTATTGTATAGAGAGAGATCGTACTGCATTGTAAGGTGCAATTGAATAGGTTCTCCTCATACATAAGGTATCAATTTAGTGACTATGATGTACGACTAGATGTCACTCATAGTCAATGAAGCCTTGAAAAGTTGAATAAGCTCTTCACAATAAGGTGGATTAAAAGGTTGGTTTTTCAATCCGTCAAAAAGATTTAAAGAGTTTGCATCGTCTCACTGTCTTGTCAATTAGAACCTAATGATCGTACACCCTATTCTTTGTATGAGATGACTAACAAAGTGTTGGAATGATTAATGTGATTACTCGTTATGAAAAAAGTTGAAATGGTAAAATAACTAATGAAAACATTTAATTAATTATCATAGTGATTTCAAGTCCAGTTTGGGTTTCGATATAATCTCGGGTTGATATGGGCTCATTGGGCACTAGCCCACTTGGACTCCATTAAGCCATTTGGTGACTTAAGCTAAGAGAAGGCACAAAAAGTCCAAGGAAACTCTATGGCTGATTTTACCTAAGGTGAGTGGGAGTTATATTTTTGTTATTTTTATATCAAAATTCAAATGGAAATGCATGTCCACTTGCCTATGTGGAAATGTGATAATGGTGGCACTAAGAAGAGAAAGGTGAGAGATTTTTTAAGAAGCTAACTTTCACCTCTCAACAAGTCATTCAAAACACTCAAGGTTGACTCATCCATTGCATGCAATGCTCTCTAGTGCTCTCTCTTTCTCTCTCTCTCTCTCTCTCTCTCTCTCTTGCATGAATTTCTCTAGTTGTTGAGGAAGAAGAAAGAAAAAAGAGAGGTATCTAAAGTATAAGAAAGATTACTCATCCTTTAGTACTCTTCATAGAGAGCAAAAGTAAGGTAGTATAGTTACCTTAGAGAGAAACCAAACATTCATCCACCACCTCCAAAATCGTGCACCATCACCACCATTTTTGGTGTGTGCAACCCCTTCCTCATCATAGAATAAGTGTGTACTAACCTCTCACACTTATTCTAGACCAAAAACTCATTGTTTCAAAGAAGATGTTGAAAGTTAGAAGACCCTAGCTTTTGAGTCTAAGAGGAGAAGCTATACAAAGTGGATCAATTTGAGAAGGCTTGGCGAAGAAGCATCTTCAGATTCAAAGCTTGCTCTGTATGTATGAACACCAAACCTTATCTTTATTCTTGAAAGCAAATGAGTAGATCAACCACTGAGGTCAAAAATCTTGAAGGGAATTTGTATCACAACTAGTTTTGTTGTTTTCGCTCTTAATTTATGCTTGTACGTCTATTATCTTTCTTATTATATACATGTATGGTTATTTAGTTTGCAAAAATTTAACTCATACAAACCCTTTTATGATCATCAAAATTCATTGTAGATTGGGCCGACAAGGTGTCCTTTAGATAAGCTTATTTGAGGGATCCCTCAATAGAAATGGACTATATATTATATACCCCGAGCTACCCATTTCCAAATTAACAAAAAGAACAATACTGACATTCCTCTCCTAGGAAAATGAGCTTATTCCCCCGTTTGCAAATAACGTATTTCAATACAAGTTTTTTTTATAATCAAAACCCTTCAATCTCTTAATATTCATTTGAAAACCATCCTTACCAAAAAAAAAACATTAAAATCAGAGATCATTTAGTCATTCAAATGTATCAAAATAAATCAACGGTGTAGGTACCAATTAACATATTCATGATAAACCGTTGATTTATATGATACATTTCGATAACTAAACGATCTCGTATTTGAATGTTTTTTTGTAAGAATGATCTTCAAATGAAGATTAAGAGATTGAATATTTCTGATCATGAAATTCTCATAGTGAAAATAAATTATTTGTAAGTGGAGAAATGAGGTCATCTCCCAAGAAGGGAATGCAAGCATAGTTATAGGAGTTATAAAAAATGAAAAACCAAGGGACTTCATCTTAAATTCTCATAACAAGAAATTATGAAACAAATTTGTAATATTTCTTAAACATAACTTATAAAATAAAATATTTGGGTTCAAATTTGTAAGCGATAAAATCGTGTTAGACTACAGATCTATGAGTTTGTTATTCGTGGTGTTATACGCTTAAAATCGATATCATATACATATAATCCTCTCATAGGCAGACCAAAGCTCAAAGTTTTGTTTGTTTTTTTTTCTTTTTTAATACGCATTAATATCAATAATGGTGGAGGCTACGATAATAATTATCATCGAAAACATAGTAAAATGATGCGTTAGTCACTTTCAAGAAAATTCCCTTCCACTTTAGTCGGGCTACAACATCTGCCATTTGGAGCCTACCTACCTTTATAAAAAATCACTAACTTTGGACTAAACTTCCTTCCCACTTATTCAAAAGTTACACAATATTAAACAAGCAAGGCTATAAACATCATAAACAACAATTTAGGGTGATGAAACAGCCTTTTATGAGTTCATCATTAGTAGCTTCCATTGAGCACTCACCCATTGACCTAGATAAGATATGTTTCATTGCAAGGTTTAAAGGTAAAATAATTAGTTTATTACTAAAGTCAAATGTGTAACCCCCGTCATAGTTAACCTTTCATCCTCCAACACTTGCAATAAAGTGTTAACAATTGACTTATATGCTTTCACCACTTCATGAAATAACACTATGCTATATGGCCTCCGTCACAACCTTAGTTAGTTGGTCACCCTTCCATGACCAACGCACCCTAGGAGAACCAATCAAAGAGCTACTCAACATTACCCTTTGCAAACTCTGTTTTACCAACACCTAGAAGACTTAAGAAGAAGAAAGAAATAACCTATATTTCTCATTCTTAAGCCCAAATTCTTGACCTCAAAAAGGAATTTACAACAACATCAACTGATTTGTCTTGCCCTACCACTGGTACAACATCAATTGTTTTACAACACTGTTGGAGACACTATTCTTCTCAATTTGGTACAACAATTTGCTTCCTTGGCTTGGACGTCTGACTTCTCATCTATTTCTCGTTTCGCGAGCATTAGTGCTAACTCTACTCAGTCCATCTTCCAACATTTCTAGCCCCAAAATTCTAGAAACCAGTAAGTATTATTTTATGCATAAGTAGAGTAAGACGTACAAAATAAAACAAGGATTTTGTTTTGGTACTACTCGCTTGATTGTAACTCTTCTTGAACACATAATCATATGCGGCATTAGTCACTTCTAAGAAAATACAATCATGCTCTAGACAACCTGCAACAATCTCCATTTGCAGCCTATCAATCTTCTTTAGTTCTTCAATTGAAAAAGCATGGAACATAATGACATCATCTAACTTATTCCAAACTAAAGTGTTCTCTCACATCTTCCATCACTTTTTCATCAACAAAATTGCCCCTTAAACCATATAGGAGATGCACCGCTTCCAATTTTAAAGTCAAAATAATTATCATATTATTAAAGTCAATTGTCTAAACTAGAAAGGTATTGGAGCATTATCACTTTTATAGGTGCAAAACACTTCTTTTATGAGTGATAATTCCACGTGCACAACATTTACTAAGCGTAATGTTCTCCGGGTCCTTTAATCGTGTTCGTTTAATGTACATCGCGGTCAATTTTCATCATGTACTGTTTATATTCAATTTTAAATAAAAAAAATTTACAATGATTTATAACCGCATGATGTACGATGAATGAACACAATTGGAGGATTCCCGGGATCCTCACAAAGAGGATTCGGAGAGGATCCTCATTTGGGATAGGTCTTTAGCCATTATAGATATAAATTGTTATTTGTTTTAAACATTGTTTTTAAGTGTGATTGTGTAAATCCTATATTAGATTTGACACTAGTTATTCTTCCTTATTAGGACTTGTATTCCTTGGAGGAAGAGAATTCTTTTTCCTCTTATTACTACAAATAAACTTATATTCCTCGTGCACACCCTTTCTCTCTTATCAAATAAAATAAGCCACAATATTATTATTATTATTATTATTATTATTATTATTATATTTGTAAGTTCTTTGTTTATGATGAGTATGACATTAGATTGAAATAGGTCTTTATTGGATCAACTAATTTTTGATCACCACAACATTCTTCTCCAGCCATGGAGGAGATGAGCAGTCGCAGTGCTTGGTTTGCTCTTCTTCTTCCTCCATGCTGCTAATAAGGGGTGTTTCCGATACGACAAGTTTTGGATTATGACGACTTAAGAGTGTCACAGATATTGGGTTCAACTTCAACTAGATGCTAACACAACAAACTCATGAATTAGGAGAAGGGAGGGGGTGGGGGGAGCCTTAGATTCCACTATGACACTAGCCCTTCTCTCTTGTGACTAGGAATTAGGGTTTGGGACTAATACTACTACGCAGCTAAGGATTAGAATTATTTTTCTAATGAGTTTGTAATTGTGCAGTTATGGTACTTTTTTATATTATTTTTTCGTGTATGTCTTCTTGATTTATTTTAAGAACCACATTTGGCTTGTCTTTTTTACGTACGTTTTTTTACTATATTCTTAAAAAAAAGTATTTATAAAAAAAGTAAATATTAAAAATATGAGTAATTCTCCATTTACTATCATAAAGTATCATGGTTTTCAGACTTTCATACATTAAGGTTTTTTTATCCTAGTTTCGTACTTAAAAGTTACATTTTTCTTCCAAATTCATACTCCGTTAGGTTGACCATTAGTACTCCGTTAAAACATAACGTGGCTCATATGTGGACAATAACTGTATATCCACGCATTACTGTGGCTCCACGTGGATAATTAAAAATAAAATAAAAAAGCTTTGAGAATTAAAAATTAAAAAAATTTCAACACGTGTTTTTTTTTCCTATCATCTTCCTCCCAAAAGAAGAAGTTCGATCCCAAGAACCCCAAAACTCAGAACCCTACAACCAAAATTTCATGATGTGGATCTTGGCAACAACATCACCTAATACCCTGAGCTCGACTCGGTCATTGAAGGAAGCGTCTCGAACTAAATCGACGGTGTCGGCTTGGAGCACATTGACTCAATAAACGGCGATGGTGGCAACGACTTGGCAGACAATGTGGGCATCCTGGTAGAAGTCGGGGATGAAGGCATTGCCCAATGGGATCCTGCGGTACATGACAATGAACCTGGACTTGCTGTACTTGTTCCCAACTTTGTTTGGGTTATCAACAGAGAAAAGCATGGGAATGTTAAAGGAGAGGAAGACGGAGGTAGGGTTTTGGATGCAGTCGGCGGTCAGGGTGGGTTTGGGGGAGTTGATGCCCATGTACTGGATGCCAACTTGCTGGAGACGAACTACGACTTCTTTGGCTTCACGGCGATGACGAGGAGGGTTAGGAAGGACAAGAGTAAGGGCTGGTTTGTTATTGCTATGCTTTGAAAAAAAAAAAAAAATGTTTCTGCTGTGCTGTGAGAATAAGCTCATTTTTGCTGCTTCATGTTTTCAGCTTAATTTCACCCAAAACTGTGAAAATAATCTATTTTTAAATATTTACCAAATACTTTTAATTATGAGCTCAGCTTTTTTTAATACCCAATTTTTTTTATAAAAACACATAAGTACCAAACCAGTACTAAGAAGAGGCGGCAACAACAGCAACCCTTGAAGGAATTGCTTAATTTATTTTATTTATTTTAATTGTTTATCTTTTATTTTTAAAATTAATTTTTAAAATTTAAAATTGTTTAATTGTCCATGTGGAGCCACAGTGACGCGTGGATATCCAGTTATCATTCACATGGGAGGCACGCCATGTTTCAACAAAGTTACTAACGATCAACCTAACGGAAGTATGAATTTGAGAAAAAAAACATAACTTTAGACATAAGACTTGGATGAAAAAAAAACTTGAGGTATAAAAGTTTGAAAACCACAATATTTTAGGATAATAAAGTGATAATCACCCGAAAATACATATAACAACAACAAAAAAGTATTCGAACATTATCACTTTTACAGGTGCAAACACTTCTTTTTAAGAATAATATTTCCACGTGCATAACATTTATTAAGTGTAGTGTTGACTGCGTCTCTTTTTGTCATACAAGATTAATTGTTTCCAAACCATTTCTACAATCGGAATGAGACTTGCTCATTGTTTTAATTAACTATGTATCATGGTTGTTGCTATTTTAAATTGGCGTGACTCGAATAAAATAATTGTATTGAGAAAACTCATTATGGCTCCTTATCACAAAACAAACAAGAACTCGCGACCGCTTAAAAACGAATCTTTTAAAATATGAAAACCTACAATTTTAAATAATACATTTATAATTTAAATGAAAAACTCATACATTTTCTGTTTAAGAGAACAATGATAAAATATTAAGTCATTGATTTCATCATTTGAATTTTACATACATGAATATGAATTTTTAAGTAATCAAATTATGTCAAATAAGAAAGGATTTTCAAATTTGATATTAGGTATTGATTTGGAAACATTCTGTCCATGATTTATTGGTTTCAAATATATGACATTTATTGGCCAATGGAAAAAAAAATCTCCAGACACAAAATTTATTTAGTTTGACCCAATGGTAAGAACATCAAAGTTTTTCCTTACTTTATAATTTACTTAGTTTGACCCAATGAGTTAACAACTTTTAATGCATTTGGTCTAAATTAAAGAGGTGTTAATTTGTCCTAGTATTCTAATCCTCACTTTTATCTCATTCTCAGAGTTATGTGGGTTCATGAATTTTTGGCATTCGGAGAGACTGCCAGTTTGTCACCAACGTTAAAGTGTCAAATCTGATGTAAAGCAAGATTGGCTTTCAGCCTTGTGAGAAATCCAAAGACAAAACCCTCATATAAAATGACAAACCACTCGCATGGCCACCTCTTCCCCTTTTCTTATCTTCCTCACACTCGTCAATCCCTCACTAGCAAACCCTAACTAACTCTTCAAGACAAAGACAAAACCGATCACTTACAATGAAAAGCCATGCCTATATGTTTGTCCAATCTATTTGTTATTGCCATTGTAGTGAGATAACTGTATAAAGATTTCTGAGTGCTAGGAAAATTAACCATCTTTCTCTCCTTAGTTTGAGTCCCGCTCCATTTCATCAATTTAGTCATTGAGATCTACACAAAAATTTCAATCTTGTTTAGCCAATTTGAGATGAGGTATAACAAGATTGGTGAAGCTACCTCACATATATATTTTTTGCTTTTGTCCAAGCTATTCGACCACCCCATCAATGACGATGAAGAAGATGGACAAGATTCTCAGCATCGGCCATCCACCATTTCTTCAATGGTAAGTTTTATGAAACGCTTTTGTTTTTTTTTCATACCATATTTGCATGTATGTATTTTTTTTTTTTTTTTTTTTTGTGCATCTGAATTATATTCATTATTTTTTGTTCAATTGATTTGAATAGGTTCTTGAAGAGATCAAGCAGTTATACAACATAGCTCTGCCAATGATTTTGACTGGCCTCATGGTGTATGCAAAATCAGCGATTTCAATGTTCTTTTTGGGAAAATCGGGAAAAGGGGAATTAGCAGGAGGGAGCCTAGCCATTAGTGTGGCCAACATTAGTGGTTACTCGGTTATTGCCGGCCTCGCTTCAGGCATGGAAGGGATCTCATCACAGGCATTTGGAGCCCAACAATGGCCTCTCATGTCTCACATCCTCCAACGCACTATCACCATCCTCATCCTCACCTCTATCCCCATTTCCATCTTGTGGTTCCATTGTGAGCCGTTACTTATCTTTTCGGGCCAAAACCCAACAATCTCATCCACGGCCACAACCTACCTCACCTTCTCTATCCCAACTTTATTTTTCCAATCTATCATAAATCCCCTCAGAATCCACCTTAGAACCCAAAGCATCACATTCCCTTTAATGCTTAGTGCTGCAGTGGCCCTTGTGATTCACACCCCTGCCAGCTATATGCTTGCATGGCATTTTGGCTTAGGCATTCAGGGTGTTGCCCTTGCTGAAACCTTAACCGACATGAGCTGTCTCATAACTCTTATACTATACTTGTGTGTTTCAAATATCAGCACAAACACATGGCAATGGTGGTCCATCCGATGTTGCTTCAATGGCTGGAGCCAAATTATACGTCAAGCAGTCCCAAGTTGTGTTTCTGTGTGCTTAGAGTGGTGGTGGTATGAGATTATGATTATCCTATCAGGGCTTCTCAGTAATGCAGCTGAAGCTATGTCTACCATGGGAATTATAATTCAGGCCACCGCGTTGGTCTACCAATTCCCCTATGCATTAAGTCAAGCTGTTTCGACTCGGGTGGGGAATGAGATAGGCGCCAACTATCCAAAACAAGCTAAGCAATCATCGTTTATTGCATTGTATTTTTCCATTCTCACAGGGCTTATAATATCCACTTTCTTGCTCACAATGCATAATGTTTGGGGGGAAATCTTCACGGCCGATCGAGCGGTTATATCACTGACTGCTTCTGTGTTGCCTGTGGTAGGGTTGTGTGAGCTTGGGAACTGCCCTCAAACCACTGTTTGTGGTGTGTTGAAAGGTAGTGCGAGGCCAATGTTGGGTGTGATTATCAACTTTGGTGCTTTCTACGTTGTTGGGTTACCTATGGCATTTTTAATGGCATTTGTGATGCATTTAGGCTTGTTGGGCCTATGGTTGGGCCTTCTAGCAGCCCAAATGGTTTGCTTTGTTGCGATGGTTATTGTGTTGATCAGGACTGACTGGGTGGCACTAGTGGAGAGATCTAGAGAGCTCACTAGTGCTGGTGTGGAGGAGATTTTAGCGAACGAATTCTATGAGGACTTGGTATATGCTATTATGCTAGTTAATTAGGAAATCAACATATCTATCGATCGACTTGTCTTTGTCTCTTGTTTTCTTTCTTAATAAAGCTTAACCTTTTTTAAGGTTACGTTTATGTTTAAATAAAATAATTTTTTTCTTTATTATATTTGTATATTGTGTGCAAGCAAGTACCAAAAACGAATTGTACAGCCTCTCTTGGACCCCATCAAGTTGAAGCTTTTCCGGCCTTCATTTTGGTCTTTCAAAACCTTAACAACTAAAAAGAGAAAATACATGAAGAATTTTCTCCTGTTAGACAATCAGAAAAATTATATCACAACCAAATAGTAATAACAGGTAAACCAACTTTTTAGATCATATTTGCAAATTATGTGATATTTCACCAATAAAAAAATACATGTTAAACAACACTTAAGTAATAACTGTTAAACAATAATTTAATATTAATCTAATTAAACAATATTATTAAAGATATGTGGTTTTTTTATCTATAATTTATAAGTCAAAGTACAAGTGTTAATATAACTGCTAAATAATAATTTAATATTAGTCTTATTTCTAAAAAATAAAAGACTTTCACTTTGTCAGAGAGAGAGAGAGAGAAATGTTTTGGTAGATAAAAGTTATTGTAAAACGTGTAAGGTTCGGTTTGCTTCTCTTTAGAAACTCACTACATGATTGTCGTCATGGGTCAAAATATTGTCTATTAATGTGGGTCCTACAATATGTGAGTCATAAGCGGCATCTTATCCTGTAATGGGTCCCATAAACCTCACCATGCAACCGACGACATAATTTGTTCTACCTTAAATCTCGCGCAAGCTTTTTCAAAACTTGAGTTGCGACAAGGGCAAGCTATTGGCATAATTAAAAATATAACAAAGTGGATGCAAATCTTTGCCATATTCTACCATGAGTAGAATTATTTGTACACCTATTTTTACTTTCTATACATCTTTGTCAATTTTTATCAATTGATATTTTTCAATTCATTTTATCTGATAGTCGAAAATTGAGAGAAGTGTGAGAGGTAAAAATGAGTCTCTTTTAGATAGTTTTCTAATTGTATTGTAATACTAAAGGGGAATACTTACCTTACTTAAATAAATACACAATGAGATGAGAAATCACACATCATAATTCACTCAATTCTTTCTACTTCTTGCGGCACCCTCTCTTTCAATCTCTCTATAGTTCTTCAATTAAATAGACTTATAACATATTACCAGCACGCTCTTGACACTACGTTAAAAAGAGTTTGTTCATCTTTATTCAGGGAAGTATTGCGTTTCAATCATTGTTATTATGATTAACTTTTTATTTATTATATTAGTATGCTTATATTGATTATACTTGGTTTTTCCTATACTGAACGTGATACAACACATCGGACCCGAAATTCCCAATTTTCAATAAGGATCTCCTATAAATTCAAAGGTTTTATTTCGTTTTCAACCAATTAGGTTCTTCCAATACACATACAAGATATTTTATAAACCCTTAGTTGTATGGAGACATTCCCAATGATGCATGAACCCCATGCTATTATTTCATAGTTTTACTATTATATATATATATATATATATATATATATATATATATATATATTGCATATTCTAATAGGGAATTGTTATTAGCACTCAAAAAATCTCATTTGGCACTCCAAACTTTCTATAATTAGAAAGAAAAATACACTTGTAAGGAGTGTCAAATGAGATTTTTGGAGTGCTTATAACAATTCTCATTTCAATATATATATATATATATATATATAAGTATGTTAATGCACACGCAATTAATATTTCATATATTTGATTTTGCAATATGTGTTATATTTTTATGAAATTGTTATGTGGAATTATGTGAGTCAAAGAAACCAAAAGAAAATAGAAGCACAAATTAGGGTTCTAAAAACTCAGGAAAATGAGAAAAACAAAAAAGGGAAATCGTGGTCGAGCCGCGGCCTGAAGTCACACTGCCACGCCGCATCTGAGTCTATGTAGAGTTGAAAGTAAGGATGGGCAAAATACCCATGGGTTTGGGTAACCGCGGTTATCCGCCTATTTAAAGTTTACGATTACGATTATGAGTAACCGTTTAGACGAACAAACGGTTTTGGGTATAACCGTTTATCTGTGAAATTTAAATGGACGGTTATGTGTATTATGCGCGGTTATAACGGGTATCCATCGGTTATAGGTATTACCCGCGGTTATAACAGATATCCATTTACCGATTTAATTTAATATATGTAAAATTAAAAACTCTAAATTTTCAATCTCTCCGCCAGACTCAGAGTCTCAAACGCCTCATCCCCCTCTCATCTCTTCTCCATCTCCGCCCTCTCTCTCATCTCCGCCTCTCATCTATCTCTCCTCGCTGCCTTCCTCCCATTGGCCTTGCCCTAATTTCTGCTGCTCGTCCATGGTCGCCTCCATATCAAATACAAAGAGAGAAAAAGTTGTAGAGAGAGAAGATTAACAATTGGAAATTGATTTAATATTTTTTGTGTGGGAATTATGTGCATTATTATTATTTTTTTTAAAATTGGAAATTTTAACGTTTTTTTTATTTAAAATTCTGGAGTTTGCAGGGAGAAAAATGAAAGAGGAAGCAGCGCAGTGAGCGTTCGTTTTTATAGCGAAGGAGAGAGGGGGATAGTGAGAGAGGAAGGTCGAATAGGAAAGTTCCGGAAAGTACCCGACCCGATTATTTGGAGCCCTACACTGCCATTCCCGATGTTTGCTGGGTGTAACAGAAAAATATCGTTTCTAAACTATTATTTCAATTATTGGAATTGTATGAGGACTTAAATGATTAAAATAAAGAAATTCATGCTAAAATGTATCTATAACGATGTTTAATTGTTAAAAAAATGAAAATTATGACAAAATTTTCTTTTGTAATTTTCAAGTTGTTAAAAAAAAAAACATGTAAACGGGTGAAAAAGGGGTAAATGGGTAAAAAAAAGGATAAACGGGTTCAAAAATGGGTAAGTAGGTAAATGATTATGGTTAAATAGGTAAACAGTTATGGTTAAATGGGTACACAGTTATGGGTATGGTTAACCTTTTATAAACGGCGGTTATAGGTATGGGTATAACCGTTTATACGGGTATAAATATAAACTGTTATGGGTAAATAACTGCGGTTACCCACCCGCCATAACTGTTGCCCATCTCTACTCGAAAGCTCTGTCACATGCACAAAACAACGCCATTGGCGTCTGGACCCAAACATCAACCCTCTAACCTGCTGCGTGCAAGACCAGCCCATTTTGGGCCTCCCTTCTCTGCTGGACTGGCCTGTTCAACTGATCCACTCGTTGGGCCCTTTATCTAACCAAGCTTGAAACTTGCTGCTGGCTGTTCCCCTCGGCCCGTGCTCTGCTGCAGCCTGTAAACGCACATTGGGCTTGTTTGTCTCGGCCCATGACACTGCAACAAGCCTGCAGCAGCCCGCCCGAGCCCAACAGCGTGAAGTTTTTGCTACAGAGCCTTGTTTACCATGCAATACATACTTGCTGGGCTGCTACATTTTCTCGGCTTAATATTAATTTTTGGCTTCATAGCTTAGTAGCCGCACCAAATTATGGGCTGTCATTGGCTCAAGCCTAATTAGGATATATTTTCTTAATCATTTAACCTTAAGTCATCTAAAGTGAATATAACCCAAATATCATTAATTTGTTTTCACGATCGATCCCGTATGATCCCGATCTATAAAATTAATTTAAGTGATCAATAGTCCATTAATTTGACAAAAATCCAATATGGCTTGCATTCCACTTTTTGGAACTAATGATGCAGTATTATGTCTTTTATGTGAATCGTTGACATCCTTTCATAGCTCCGAAGCTATTCACACTTGGGTTCCTAAATCAATATCAAATTCACCACACTTAGATGTATATTGTATTTTGTATTCTTGCAACTACCCCTTTTATGAACTAGAAGTTCATCTAAGCTCGAACCTGTAGTTTCGTATTTAGTGCATTTGAAACTCGAAGTTTTCATAAAACAATACACCTAGGGAAAACCCAAAGTTTTTCATGCAAACTAAACCAAACCATATCTTAGAACCCCGAATGTTCTAACTTTGATGCTTATGGAGGTTTTATTTCCAATAGCATCAACCACAATCTTGTTCCTTCCAACAAATTGTCAAATGATCAAAAGTTCGATTTCTTGAATTAGGAAGCTTTTGACAAAGCACTTTATGTGGGTACAAGATGTGAAGCTCCACTTGACTATGCAAAAGTTGAGAATACATTCGTCAATGAATAGGTATAATTCTAAAGTTTAGTAAACATGCCGTAAGAGGAAAAAGTGAGAGATTAGTTTGCATATGGTCCAATATCTTGATGGTTTAAGATGTTGGATTTCTATCAATGCATCTCACATTCGAAACTCCCCTCCCTACATTATTGTAGTAGTTTCAAATCCTCCCCTTCCCTTAATAATAATAATAATTTTAAAAAAAAAAATTCATAAGAGGAGGGAGATTCAGCTAAGCTGCACAATGTGCAAACTATAACTAGGAATCGAACTCGACACAAATATTATACATCGGATAATACTTGCATCCCCATGGGCATAAAGCACATATCTCACCCCTTAAAATAACGTATTTTCACCACATAAATTTTATAATCAAAACAGTTCAATTTCTTAATTTTCATTTGAAGATCATCTTTATAAAAAATAAAAAAAAAGTATTCGAACCAGAGATTGTTTATGCATCCAAATGTATGAATGGATGGTGTGAGTACCAAGTAACATATTCATTATGAACCGTCCATCAATGTGATATAATCGGATCACTATCAATCTCCAATTCGAATAATTTTTCTGTAGGGATGATCTTCAAATGAAGATTAAAAAACTAAATTGTTTTGATTATGAAATTTATAGGGCAACATTATTCGTACATAGTGATAAATGTGCATTCTCCATGTGGGATGTAAAGTATTATCCATATATATATTTATATTTATTTATATGTCTTCGTCATTTGTGTGGATCAAACCTTACGTGAAGTCTAGATTTATTGTTTGGCTTCCCTTGTCAAATGTTGTAAATTGTACCACCATGCACTAGTTAGATTTAGGGTTAAAATGCTACTTTGGGATCTTGCTGCTGGAAATATCATTTCAAGGCTTTAACTTCTTACATCAAAGGTTTGTTCATATATATGCATTTCACGCCATCATTTTCAGTTGATTCTGTCTAGTGGTTCTGTCTAGCCAAAACTTATTGCGTAATGTTCTTCATTGAATATTTCTAAACCTATCTTTGAAATTGCTTGCTTAAATTCGTTTTATATGCTCATTTGTTTTGGCTGGGAGTTTTACATTTTCATAGAATAGTTGTTTTAGCTTTGAGCTGCCTCCTTGAGTTCCTCATCAGAAACCCTAGCCACAAAATCACACTCATGCATTAAACACCCAAATAGTTGCATATTAGGATAGCTTTGTCATTGTGATTTTGTTTTAAGTTTGTGGTCAAGTTTTTTCAAGTTTCAAATCTTTAAACTGACGTATTTTTGGATTCGCGTCAGTTTCATCTTTCAAGTATTTGACTGGTGAAACTGACTAAACATCCAAAAATAGGTCAATTTAAATATTTGAAACTTGAAAAAACTTGACCACAAAGTTAAAACAAAATCACAATGACAATGCTACCCTAATGGTGATACTGACTAGACATCGAATCTAGATTTGCATCCACTTCATCATAACATCATTTGCATAAGTTGATTTGATTTTGGTGCCACAAGGTGAAGAGCTTAGGAGGAGCTGCCATTTCGTGAAAATCGAAGGAATCCATCTTGTGAAATGCAAGGTTGCACAAAGGTACAAGCTGCTCCATAAATTAGGATCTAAGAATTGAGCTTGTGTGGTTACTTTGTAAGAATCTTGATTTTACTAGTGGATTGGACTCAGTGGAGAGTCCCCAGTTTTTTTAACCCAGAGGTGGGTTTTTTCGGCCAAAAACTTCTTGCATTCTTTCTCTTAAGCTTGTCCACATATCTTATTTACTTGCATATGTTTCATGCATCCTATGAATTGTTATTTGATATGTGTTACAGACTAAGTTTACACTGCATATTATGAGCAATGAACTGATTTGTTGTTGACTAGGATAACTCGTAGTGAATTAAGTTTGATTCAAATTTGCTTTTGATTAACTGACGAATCTGTACTTAGTTGACTGGTAAGCTTGACTAGTCGATCCAGCATACTTTAATTCATAATTGCTTTATTATTATTGTTTGCATAATGAACTAATATGTAAATGTGTTCAAGTTTAGGAATTATTATTGGGAAACTAATCTGGGCAGACTTTGATTAGTTGAACGTATTGGTCAGTTAGGTTTTGTTCTTACAACTACCCTTTATATCACTGCTAACTTGTAACTAGTTGACTAGCTCATTTGACTAGTCTGCTGTGCAAGTTAATTTTTTATTTGCAGGATATTCCGCCTAGTACCAATTTCACCTTATACCTATTACTTACAACTAAAAAAAGGATATCATTTGACCATTATATAACGTGAATATTTCTCAGAATATTTAAGTATTAATTATGGTGTTGAAATTAATTCAAGTATGGTTAACAATAGGGTATCACTACAAAGAAAATGGAGGGTGGTTTTATTGCTAGTGCTACTCCCTTATTGAAGGCACCCCCTCATCACTCATATAACACTAGGGGTGGGTATGGTTCCAACCAAAATTTCGGTTCGGTTCGGTTTTCTTTCGGTTTTTTGCGGTTCAATTTTTTTTTCAGTTTGGTTTTGTTCGGTTCAGTTTCGGTTCAACTCCTTTTTTTTTTAATTTTATAAAACCTAATTTTTTTTTTTTTTAATACGAAATCTAGAAAAGGGGCTTGCATGGTACATATACAAAGTAAACCCAAGCACATCATTTACATACTCAATACAAATTGGCTTCTTAGAAGTTGCCTTCCAAAACTTTCCTCTATAACCAATGGAATAACGTCCCTAATTGAACCAAGTATGCTTCTTGAAAAGCTCTAGACTTAGTTTCAAACTTGGCAACAATGTTTCACAAAAGAAACATGATGAGCGTACATTCATAAAGTGTAAAGAAATTCAGTTCAGTTTCTGAACGTCCAAAATCGAAATCGAACCACTAAATTTCGGTTCAGTTCTTCTGTTTTTTGGGTTCGGTTTTTTTTTTTTTTTTTTTTTTTTTTTTTTTTTTTTTTTCTTCGATTTTTTGAACCCAGCATCTCCAAAAGAGTCTATTTGACATTAAACCTCACCAAATACAACTTTTCTAAAAATCTGAATAACATCTCTAGTGAGTCAATACTACAAGAGGAATTAGAAAGGTGTGATACTGATACAGACTAAGAGTAATAGAGTTATAGGTAATGCTAGGTAAATTAAATTTTGTAAGCTAAATGATGTGGTTGTTGATATAATATGCATGTTTTCCTTTCCTTTTTTTATTTTTTTACCTGAGATATAATCAATTAATCATCGATATTAGATGAGCAATCCTTTACCAATATGATGTTTATTTCATCTTCATTTTATAGAATATTCCACTCAACTAACACAAGAATGTGCAACTTTATTTGGTTGCGTCATGGCATATACCAAAATTGAGGTTTGGAATAGAAATCACCAAGATTATCATTTTATTACAATTTGCAAAAATAGGGACATTGTGGGTATGAATATCAATGATTTGAATTGTTTATTTTCAAGTTTCAATTCATAGATCAAATTGAGGTCAAAGAAATTAACAAACATTATGTTCTAAGAAACATTAAAATTTCATCATGACAATCAAATGGGCAAATGTTTCGAATTGAATTGATTTTTTGCATGAATAATCTACGAGGTGCAACTTGAAAATAGATAGTTCGGATTTAGGTTAAGTAATGCAAATCCCTTCCCTTAAGGACCGTGTGTTTGTGTGTGTATAATTCCTTCAGTTGTTTCTTTCTTCAATGAATTTAATCGGAAAGTGAGTGTGGAATAAGAATACATGGACCAATTTCATGTTGTGCTCTTTTCTTTTTGTTTTTTTTGTTAACTTTGAATCCGAATTTGTTTTGACAATGCGCGTGAATGTCTCTCTCTTTATATTATTCCTCAACAGATAAGACCCCAACACATTATATAAGATGGTAGTTTCATGCATGCAGTAGTATTCATCGCATTAGTCATATATATTACAATTTAATTTCCTCTGAATAAAACAAAAATGTCAAATTTCAGCTTTTTCAGGTTTCAATATGGCACTCCAAGAAAGCCTCCAAACAAACCAGCTCCCCAAATGAGTAATATCTCCAAAGAAACAACCCAAGTGAGCTTCTCCAAAGAAAGGTCTAAAAGGTCTCGTTTTTCAAGGCCTTCATCCCAACCAAAAGTGGAGGAAGTAAGATATGTGTTCGATAAATTCGACACGAACAAAGATGGTAGAATCAGCAGGGAGGAGTACAAGTCGGCTCTCAAGACCCTGGACAAAGACATTGCAGAGGGTGAGATTGCCAAGTCATTCAAGGCCCTTGACTCTGATGGGGATGGCTTCGTTGGGTTCACCGAGTTTGTGGAAACGTTCAACATGGGAAATGATGAGGCAAGAAAGGCGGACATCGAAAGCGCGTTTCGAGTGTTCGATTTGGATGGGAATGGGAAAATAAGCGCAGAGGAGTTGTCTCTGGTGTTGAAGAAGTTGGGAGAGAATTGCAGCCTTGGGGCTTGTAGGAATATGGTGAAAGCTGTGGACTCTAATGGTGATGGTTTAATTGACATGAATGAGTTTACCAAAATGATGGGAAGCTTCAAAACACCAACTGTTTGAAGAGATATATGTATATATAATTTGGTTTTCCCATACCATGTTATATACGGTCAAGTAATTTGGTTCTAATATTTGTAAGGGATGTTTGCTTCTGTTCTTAAATAAGCTATATCAGCTGGATGTCTGTCTTTGCTTCTAACATTACTATTTGCAAAGAGTAAAATAGATACATCTCCTCTTTTGGAGCATGTATGACTAATATAACTAATCAATTTTAGTGACCTCCTCACAATATGCATGGAAAACGAAAAAATTTCCTTGTATATAGGCCAACATAAAAGCTGCGGTGCTCTTAATTTGTAGGGCCCTGTGCGGTCGCACTGCTAACCCAAATCAGTGGCTAATATGATACTGTAGCTTTGATAAGTGCTCATGTTTGCTTTGCTAGTTTTCATGTCCAAAGTCTGATTAATCAGCTTATGAATAAATAAATCTAAAAGGAGAAACTTGGATGCTGTAAGATAGCTTAACTCTATGGCATATCATGGAAGGTTTTTTTTTTTTTTTTTGGACAAGCATGACATATTATGGAAGTTAAAATGATAAAAATGATGAGATTTGCTAGAATACGTACACACAAAATTTACTTTGTCATTACGGCCCAGTCCATGATTAAGGAACAAAAATCCTAAATCTTAGATATCTTTTATGTATAAAGCCGGAGGCCCATTTTGGGGTCACCCTCTTAGACAAAAAATTGTTGGACAAAAATGCTCCTCAGCCAAAAAAAATTCAAAGCAATAAAAAAGTATGTAGAAAATAAAGCAAGGGTAATTTTGTAAATTTATTTTTTAATAATATCCTGCATCTTCAATCAGTCTACAGTCTTCCACCGCTTCATTCTCGCTTTGTCCTTTCTGCTTTTGTCGTTCTCTCTCTAAAAGATTCTGCCTTCTCTCTCTAAAAGTCCTCTCTCTCCTCCTTCGCCATACCCAAGCTTTTCTCTGTCGGTTTGCTTTCCTGATTTCTGGTTTTCCCTTTTGCTCGCTGCGTGCAGATCAGCAGCTGCACTGCTGTTCTTCCTCTCATCCTTCTTAATTCTTCCACTCCAAAAACTTCATTTCATCATAACTTTTTCATAAGGCAATGAAATCGCACAAGGTCGGAGCTTATAAATTCGTATCAGAACCCTCTTCCATATGATATGACACCCATACCTCAAAATCAACTGTGCTCAAAGATCGGAGCCTAGAACAATGACGGTTTTTTGGCGGAGTTTTGCTGATTCCGCCTAATCCTGCCGGAATTTGGTCTCGACCCAAGTTCAACTTAAAAGCAAACAACGTTGGCGATGTACCTGATAGCTTGCACTACAAGACCTTGAATGTTGGTAGGTGTTTGGACATAGGATTAACTATAACCGGAACAGGAGGAAGATGGTGTGCGGACACAGGACAACAGCATCCATACATGTACTAGCAACAGAAAGGGATGACGACGTCTGGAAACAGACAATTTGAGAATTGGGGTGATAATTCAGCCATGGCTGACAACAGCCAGCAGATTGATACTTAACCCTAGTTGGTACTGAGATGATTTTGAAAAACGTGGCTATCAAAAAAAGGCCCCAGCTTTTTTTCACAGTTTTGGGTGAAAAAAAAGTCATACGTGGCTATCAAAAAAAGCTCCCAGTTTTTTTTCACAGTTTTGGGTGAAAAAAAGCCAAAAACACAAAGATGCAAAACTCAGCTTTGAAAAATCAGTTTTTTTTCACATTTGTTTTACATAAAATTTTATCAAACACTATAATACTGTTTTTTTTTTTTTTTTTTTCAAAAACACTTTTACAAAAAAAGTTTACTAAACACTCTGCTGCTTTATTTCACGCTGCTTATTCTCACAGCACAATATAAGCAATTTTTTTTTCAAGTACAACAATATCAAATCAGCCCTTAAACGAATGTCGACACCGATGACAAAAAGCATGTATCACCACCTCTCTATGTGGTCTCTGTTTCACGAGCATATGTGCCTGCTAGATTGCTACCATACTTTTTCATGGGAATCTTTCTATGGCCTTAGTGGAATTGAGAATCATTTGAAATTTGGAATTTTGGATTACCATCCATGTTGTTTCAAGCTTCAAATAACATGTAGACGTTTGTTTGGTCAGTTGGGCTCACGGCTCGGCCCCTTTGCATTATAGTTCGAATCTACCTCCCATAAATTATAGTAATTTAGAAAATCGCTTTGTCAATTAAAAAGATAGTTTCCAGAATGTTTTCGATTCAATTACTACCTTAATAACATGGCCCATATCTAAGTTGATTTGCTTTAAATCTGCATATTTTACCGTAAACTTTATTTAGCTTTCTAATTTTTTAGTGTCAGTGGATTAATATGAGATACGATTTTGTTTTAGGTTCATGGGGTGCAGCATGGAGCACTAATGGTAGTGGATTCCACAGAGCAGGCAGAGGAAAGAACAACTGGTGACCAAAAGTAATATTTGGTTTATTGATGAAAGTGATTTTATTAGAAAGGTGGAAAGTTTTACCAAATTACCGTACCAACCGCCCTACCAGCCATACCATATTAAATTATTATCAAAATTTTGTATCAATTGGTAATGGTACTGTATTTGTACCGTATCATACTATTTCGGTACGGTATTGATATCCAAAACTAGTACCGGTGGTATACTATATCTACCAATATTATTAATATTATATTATGTATTTATTCATATAATTATTTGAGGGCAAAATTAATAAAATTAATAATAATTATTGTAGAAGTGTAAAAAAAAAAAAAAAAAAAAAAAATGCAATCACTCATAGTGACAAGCTTTACAACTTTCATGTAGAGGTCATCTTAAAAATCCAACACTATAATTCATAAACCTTAAATTTATATTTAACCGTTGATTGTTATTTACGCTTTATTCTTCTTATTGAATTTCATTTTTTAAATTTCATTTTTTGAAACTATGAACATCTAGCGGATGTAAGAAGATGAACCGTTAAGATCTTTGATATTACGCTTTGATATTTACGGTTAACTGAAATATGCGTAGATGTCATATAGTTTGTAGAAACTTTATAAACATCAAGCAATATTTTTACTAACCGTAAAACTCTAAACATAATATCAATGATCCAAATCGTACATCTTCCTGCATCATCTAATAGATCATGTTTTCAAAAAAGAAAATCCGAAAAAAAAAAAAAATTTAATGAGAAAAATGAAGCGTAAATGCAAACAACAATCAACGGTTAAATTTTGATCTATGATTTATATGATTATAATGGTGAATTTCAAAGTTAAGCTCTTCACGAAAGTTGTAAAACTTGACATTACAAGCGTTTATATATTTTTTCTATATTTTTTACACTTCTATATTAATTAAAAAATATTAGATTTTGGGCAAACTAAGTGGCGTAAAACAAAGTGACAATTACCATTGGCATACCATACCAACTAAACTATTTGGTATATCGATATTTCAGTATACCAAAAGTTTGGTATATCGATATTTCAGCACTTATTTGAATGTCTTTTTTCTATTTAATTTCATCGAGAGCTTCCTTATACCTTTTTAGACCGTGACATCTTAGACTAATTATATAACGTTACGTGAGAGTGTTAAAACATATTGGATCACGTTATTCATTTGGCGTAACACACTGGCATACCAGGGTGTAGGTCTGTAACCCAGCGTCTAAATCTTTTAGCTATCTTGAGACAAAGTCTCGGTATCAACCCTGAAGATTCACTGCCAGGTCTATAAAAATTAAGTTTGTCTTAAATGCTTCTCAGCCTTCTCACTCTCTTTAATAGCAAAGGCCTATTTTTTTAGCCTCCCTCCCCTTTTTCACTTCTCTTTTGGTTTAATTTTATGGATTTTTGGCGTCTGATTTTGGTTTTTGATGTGATTGACTTCTTTGGTGTTTATTTTTTTAAGTTTTCTCAGTGGTATAGTGACTGCCAGAATTATTGGGTTTTCGATTTATTTGAATAATTTTTAAGTCGCGGGGTCTGTATCATTTTTGGTGAGTTTTTGCGATTTTCTTACTGGCTTTAGTTCCTTTTTTGGTTTGTTCTGTATATTTACATGGGTTTTGTCTGTTCATTTCTTTTTTTTCTGGATATCGTTTAGATTGATTCTATGAATGTGTCGTTGAGTTTTGTTTTTTATTTCAGGAGGTGCAGCTTTTCGTTTTATTTTGGCCTTTTCTATCTGATGTTGTAACATTTTTGAAATAAAGATGAGTAATTTACATTTTTTTTTTCAAGCTGTTCTCTAACGAAGTAATAATTTTTTATGAATGTTGTGAGACTTCACTTTTATATAATCTGATGCATAAATGTGTTTGATGTTATTTTATGAATATTTTAAATGGGTTAAGATGCATATCGCTGTTTACAGGGTATAAAAAGTAGTTAGCTGCTGTTTTTTGTATTTTTGGGGATTTTATCAGATTTGAAAAAAGATGGAGACGAAATTGATTTCGAACAAATTAAAGAATGCAAAATTTTGGTTATTTGGTTATTGTTATTAATTGGTAATGAGCTATTCAACATTTTTATTTTAATTGTGAGAACAACTTCCGAATGACTTCCTCCTCCTATGTGTCTTCAAAAGTTGTTTTACTGTACTATATAAAGGTTTTGACCTGTATGTCACCGAAGCCAATACCTGAAGGGGCAAATTTCTTGGGCCGAACGTGTTTAAGTTGACTTTAATGTGCTGGAAGAAATGGAGGAATTTTACTGGCGCTTGAATTGCTAAGTTGACTTGACTTAGCAGGATTTGGGCAATCTCAGAATTGTCAAACAAAACCTTTGATTTCCTGGATAGTTTTTGACTTGATATTAATCTAATTACATGTGAAAGGACAGGTCATAGCTCTAACAATTAGAGAGATATAGTGACTCAGACTCTTGCTGCCTTCTTAATTCTCATTCTCCTATTGTATACAATGCAGTTGATCTTTTGTGTTATTTGATACTTTTTTTAGTGGTTCTTGATAGCTTGAGTGATGCTTATTGAAAAAACAGGGTTTCAAAATACTATGCTTTCACGTTTCGGCATCTTTCCGTTTCTGTTTCAAGGATTTTTGCACTAAGAGTGAGTGATTCTAAAATTAGGGAATTGTTAACATCAGTCTCTGAAAAAACAAAATTTTTCACTTGATATAATGTGATCAATTCCTTTGACAAATGCAAGTGTTTGAAAAATTCAACTGTGCAAGTTGTGAAAAAAAAAAGAAGGGATTTCGAAATACTGTGCTTTCACGTTTCTACATCTTTTTGTTTCTGTTTCAAGGATTTCTGCATAAAGGTGAGTGATATAAAATTAGGGAATTGTTAACATCACATTTTAAGCATTTGTTTTCGTTCTGTTTTTTAAGTTTGAATAAACTTTGGTATTCCTTTTAGCTTTTATCGTGTTTAAATTGAAGTCCTAATTTCGGTGGATTGTTCATAATTAGTATGTTATGTTGTTTTACTATGTGTTTTATGTGTTTGTTAATTTATCGGAGTCTTCATAAGAAATGTTGTGTACAAAGATATTTTGCTTCCATCAAATATATGATAAGGTTATATTCATTCTTTTAATTTTTAATTCACTTTTTAAATCCACGCATATAAATACATTTAAATTTTATAAGTCGCGCGTAGAACGCCGTAATTATAAAAAAAAACCTTCCACACACACGTGAACGTGTGCAGGGAGGCTTGTGTGTGTGTGTGTGTGTGTGTGTGTGTGTGTGTGTGTGTGTTGCTCTAACCAGTCCCATCCCGTTGTTTTGACGACTTCCATCATCTACTTCTTAAGATCAAAATTGTACCGTAGATGATAGACAATCAATAGCTTCAAAAGTTTTACGTTTCTACGGAAGGAATCAACAATGCATATCAAACTCACTTATCTTTAAACAATAAATTTCGCACGTTACAGATTGATAGGGGTTGGAGGGACTAAATCAAACTCAAACTCAAAACCACTTGAAAGCCAACTAGTAAAGAAGAGGGGACTGAAACTCAAACTCAAACCCACTTATAAAAAAAATGGTTATGGTACCATGTTAAGCTATAAGAAATTGTGTCAAAAACGTATACCAAATCATATTTCCAACCCTCTTCACTAGTACATGAGCATTCATATGAAACAAAGGAAAGAAACATTATAAAGTATACATGCTCTAGTCACGATTTAATGTTCACGATTTTTCTTAATTAATACACTAATTGAAGCCGTATATTGTGAGACAAATACCAATGTCCATACTTTTAGTGGCAGTGTATGTGAGATTGAAGTGACACGTGTGCTTGAAATGGTAATGGATCAAACTCATGTTGAGTGATAGCATTGTGTTTGAAGTCACATGCATCACTCCGACACGTGTTAAAAGTGTTTGCACTTGGAGTGAACACGTACCGAAGAAAAACCACCAAGGTAATTTTGAAAGATGATAGATTGACGAAACGGTTATTTAGTACTACGGTTTGGTGGTATTCTTTTTAACTTGGAAGTGAGAGGTCTTATATTTGAATCTTGTAGATAGTGAATTCGATAACAAATTAGGTTGCCCATTATGTGGCTTTGTTGAACTTCCTCTCCTCTTAGTGTAAAAATCAATATACTCAAAAAAAAAATTGAAGAAATGAAATAGACAAGGGCATTGATGTTCATCAAGATCAAACGTTGATGGCATTTTTCAATGCAACCGTCATATTCGCAATTGCCCAATCACTATAGGCTAATTTGGAATTACCTCTTTAAAAAACACTTATGCTCAGAAGTATTTTCAGTGAAAAATGTTTTTATTAAATACACATTGACTTTTTTTTCTTAAGAATCCACGTGTTCTTTGGAAAAAAAAAAAATACTTGAAGTGGTTACTGATAGAAGTACACGTTAGGTGTTTCTTCTAGAAAACATTTTAAGGCTTTTTTTAATTGAGAAGCATTGTAAAAAAAAATTTGTCAAATATAGTCAGAAGAGTTTTTCGTAATCTAAAAACGCTTTTAATCGTTTTAAAAGTATTTCCAAACAAACCCTATGTATTTCCTCATATTGTTAATATTTTAGATGCACAAAAATCTCAAGCACGGATGGCTCTTGACTGAAAATTCATTTCTGTGGAGAAATCAAATAATGTTCAAATGAAGTCAAATATACCAAAATTTACAGATGGCACTTACCCAATAATTCATAGAGCTTTATAAACTCGCTGCATTACTAAATATATTAGTAAGTATATAACAACTTTGTCACATATGCCTTGAAGCAATAACCAATTTTATTCTGTACTTTTTGTTCTTCTACGTTATTATATAATTGTATACACCGCAATAATATTCTCTCCGTAAACTTTTTAGGAACGTTTGTTTGGCCTCGTTAGTTTTTATTGGACTAGACTGGGTTACTTATTAGTCTAGTCTAGCGTTTGTTCTATGCATGGATAAGTTTAATGGTACTAAATAGGACTGGTGTGGACTAAGTAACTCGCTAAGAGGTCTTAGCGAGTCCCCCTGAAAACGTCGGTACTCGGTACTACTAAGACCTTCGCTTCCTCTCCTTCACATCCCAGCACTTGCTTCATTTCTGTCCTAATAATGGGTAAGTTTCTTCTAGACCTGACAATTTCTTACACGACCAGTTAACACGACACGTAAACGACACGAAAATAACGAATTTTGGATCAACACGATAACTAATCGGGTCATTATCGGATCACGATAATAACCCATTAATAACGGGTCCTTAACAGGTTTACACGCGAGTAACACATGGGTAACTTGTTTCGACATGAGAAGAAAAAAGTTATTTGATGATTTTAATTTTTTAAACTACTAAAAAAACTTACTATAAAATACAATAGATATAATGAATATGTATATATTGTTTATTAATTATTAATCTATATAAATTTTAAAATTTAAGTTTTATGTATTTATTTATTTTTATAGTATATTATAGCCAAAATTTGAGATTAAAAATCATAAAACACATTAAAAATAAAAATATCAAGTAATTTAAAAATACCAAACACATTAAAAAAATTATAATAATTAATTTATATGTGCGAAAAATATGAAAAAAAAATATGCAAATGCTCGTAGTCGCATCCTCTACGCTTTGAGGATGGGTATATGATCGTTTGAATTTTTAAAACCATACAAACTCTCATGAATTGTAACATCCCATATCGCTCAGGGGAGTGTATCTTGTAAGCCTTATATGTATATTCTCATCTCTACCTAGCACGGGGCCTTTTGGGAGCTCACTGGCTTCAGGTTCCTTAGGAACTCTGAAGTGAAGCGAGTTGGGGGCAAGAGCATTCTCAGTAGGCCTGGCAAACGGGTCATGTCTATTGTTTTCGTGTGACACCTGTTATCTTAACGGGTCGTGTCGTGTCACACACGTTATCTTAACGGGTCCTTAACAGGTTAAAGTGACCCGACCCGTTATGACCCGTTAAGAAAAAAAAATATATATATTTTTTTAATTTGCACATACCACACATTGCCGCATAAATATTACTTCAAAACATTAAAACATTTGTCGTTTAAGTACTATATCTACACTCGAAAATAAGAGCCTAATAAAAAAATAATACATACACTACTAATCTATTACAAATATTAAATGTGCAAGGATATGCAAAATGAAAGAGTTTTTGTTTTCAAGGTTGTAAGTCTTTCTCAAAAGTTTAAACCTACATTTACAAAATCTTCAATTTACATCGATCATCATGAAATTGTATTGGAACTTTGGCTTGATCTATTGTGTTCAAGAGTTATGTTGATGATGTTTTCAGTAAAGTTTTCCACGTCAGAACTCTCTTCTGCATAAACTAAGTATAGAAAAACCAAACATTAAAAATCATTCAAATTATGAGAAGTTTACCAAAATAATTATGAAAAAAAAATAATAGTACTATACCATATAAAAATATATTACCTCATTTTCCAAATAGCCAATCTCGTGTGCACAATAAAGCTTGAACTGTTTCTGGTAACAATGACCTACGATACTGATCTAGTACTCTGCCCCAATACTAAATGCAGATTCTGATGCAACAGTTGAAATAGGAATTGTTAACACATCTCATGCTAACTGAGAAAATATCGGATAATGAAAACGCTCCATTTGCCACCAAGAAAGAACATCTATGTCTACTTTTCTATCTATTCTTTTATCCTCCAAATATTTCTGCAATTCATTTTTTTTTCAATCGAACTTGAACCATCATAATTATTATCAAAATCCTACATCATAAAAAATCATGCATCATGTCAATTTCAAATATAATATCAACACTTTTTATAGTACTAATACTACAATCTACAAATATATAAAGTAAATAAAAACAAACTTAGGTTACCTCAAAGATAACATCTATAGATTCTGTTTGATGAATAGGCACTGAATTCACTGCAGTATTTGAATTATCAAGATGCAGAAGTTTTTCCAAGTACACACCAAAAAAATCATTCAATTTGTCATTAACCTTTGTAAATTCGACCGAATTCACACTATGAAGCTTTGTGTAAGCCCAATCCACAAAATGCAATTTATAACGAGGATCTAAGATGATTGCAATTGCCAAAATCAAACTGTACTTAGACCAATATTTCTCAAACTTCATATACATATAAGTCCCCATCTTCTTCATGAAACTTTTAGAGTCATTCATGGCTACCTTAATTTGAAGTTGGATTACAAAGACCTTAGGGAAGAACAAATTTGATGTGGGGTACTTTGTCCCAGAGAATAAGCAGGTAACCTCATAAAAGTACCCCAAAAACTTGGAAATCTTCATTATTTTATCCCACTCTTCAGAAGATGGACAACTAGTAAAATTGGAATCACTCAACCCTAAATGAATCAAAGCATATCGATAGAAAATTGCACTATCTAGCATAATATCGGTTGAGTTCCATCTAGTAGGGACATCTTGTCTCAACCCTCTCCTACTATCCAATATCCCTACTTGTCTAACACATTCACAAAACTTTAGTTTCCTAGCCTCAGAGCCCTTTATATACTTGACGCATTCACAAATTTTTATCACCGAAGAATCAATTTCTTTAAGTCCATCTTGAACTATCAAATTCAAGACATGAGCACAACAACGCACATGAAAGAAGTCACCATTCATCACGAGAAGACTTCTAAGATTCAATTGATTCTTCAAAATGCTAACAAAAGAAATATTTGAAGAAGCATTATCCAAAGTAATAGAAAATAACTTCTTCTCAATCCCTCACTTAGTCACCAATGCATTAATTTTCTTAGATAATGCAACACCAGTATGAGGAGGAGGCATGTGACAAAAACTTAAAATTCTCTTATGCAATTTCCAATCTTTGTCTGCAAAGTGAGCAGTAAGAGCAAGATACCCATCAGTGCATTGTGAGGTCCATAAGTCTGATGTCAAACAAATTCTACCTTCAACTGAGCCTAACAAATTATGAAGCTTTTGTTTTTCATTTTTGAACATCCTCAACGCACAAGCTTTAATTTTATTTCTACATGGTAACTTAATATTAGGAGATATATATGCAAACAAAGCCCTAATTCCCTCATATTCAAAAAAACTAAAAGGAAGATTATGCTTGATGATGACCTCTACCAATAACCCACGGAATACCATAGGATCAAAGTTTTGGGAACATAATTCAGACACCGACAATAATCCACCAGGCTGTCCAGGGCATGTTTTCAAATGTCTATTCATATTACCCGTCCCATGATGACTAACATCTATTACCAGTTTCTTACAATCTTTGCATTGAGCACAACTTTTACCATCTTCAAAAACAATAGTCAATTTGTTGAAAGTTTTCCAAACAAGAGACCTGAGTGTTCGCTTACCTAATTTGATAACTCTAGCCTTTTTCTTTGCCGGACTTGTATTTGTATCTTATGTATTTTCACTTCCATGATTAGGTTGCATTCCCATTGTCACTTCCACTGACCCTCCATCATTAAGGTTCGTAAAATCTTGCTCTACAACATCCATTGCTTCAAGAAAGAAAAACAAAATTTTCAAATCTTGCTCATACCAATTTCATACCATATCCATTTCAATTTCACATATATAATTGCACTCAAACAGTAAGCAAACAGTAAACAAATAATGGAATATCGAATGATTTTGACTAAATTAGTAAGCCGTATAATGGAATATCATACTAATTTGAGTATTCCACATACATAGTTGATTTATTTTTTCATATTTAACCATAAGATCACCATGTTAAAACACTTGTGTCCATCTATATTATAACAGTGCTACAACTATGTCAAAAGATTCTCTCATATAACCGTTAAATTTGGCACATAACAGTGTTGTTATTTCATCTATATTATAACCGTCAAAAAGATTTTCTCATTCAATTTGTCCATCTATATCATTCAACTATGTCACTTAAATTTGGCACCCACCACAGCATATGTGGTATATGCAATCAACTGTTAAAGTGGATAAGGACTTTTAAAATGCTCTGCAACCAGCACAAGCAAATCCTTGCATTTTCTCCGACTTTATTTAGAGCTGGTTTGAGGTTATTTAAATTTTTTCTAAATGTGGATTTAAAAAAAAAAAAAAGTAAAAAA